>NW_007735049.1:78396-88315 GCF_000696425.1 Galeopterus variegatus
TAATTTTATATTTAAACTTGACTTCAAAAGTTACATGAAATATTAAAACAGAAAGTTCTCCGGTGTCCCTCCTCTGTCTGTGGCCTATTTTTAGCATCAGTGTGTGTCCCTCCGATCAGGGCATGCAAGGGCATCGGCTGGCTCTGCAGCTGCACAGAGCAGAGGGGCAGCATCCAGGCCTGAGGCACTGGCTTTGCACAAGGCCAGGATTAAGGTCTTGGAGTTTAATTTAAATCAAAATGAAAACGATTTACAAGTCCCAGTTCAGCACTTTCCAAGGGAGACTGTGACGTGGGGCTCTGGGGTTTCTGAGGCCCATGGCTGAGAACAGAGCAGCGTGAACCAGGTTTTCCCATTCTGGTCCCTGATGGGCAGGCGATGGTCACCAGGCCCAAGGCAGCCCAGGCAGGTTTGAGGAAGCGAGGCTTGCAGACACCTGGTGTCACCTGACTATCCTGGGACAGGCCTTGGATTTGGCCAAACCACATGCAGAGTTAACGACCCATTGTGCATAGAGGAATAGAGGAAAAGGGAGGGGAGAGAGCGGGGCAGGTCTTCTTTTTAGGATTGTCCCCTCCAGAGCCAGAGCGGGAAGTCTCTGCAGAAACTGAGCAGAGGTCACTACGGGGATGCTCCTGCACCAGGCAGGCAGGTGAGGGGTGGAGTGGACATGTCAGGATTCATGCATGAGTGACTTGGGGGGCAGAGGGTGTTCACTGGGATGGAGACCCCAGGAGGAGGAGTGGTGGGAGGGAAAGCCCTGAGTTCAGGTGTAAATAGGTTGGGCTGGAGATGCTGAAGGTGACCTCAGTGCACAGACACAGTGTGTAGAGACCAGGCCTGCGCTGCATCACCCCAGACCCCCCAATCTCTACCATTGATCAGAAGATTTATTTTCCCCAATTTTCCCAACATGGTGCTGGCTGTGGAGGCTCCCGGGTGTCCACCACCTGGCTCCTTCCCACAGGCCTCACAGGCTCTGCCTGAGCCCGCAGGGCCCTCCTGCTGGCACACCTCACCCTGTGCACCTCTTTCCCCAGCAGGGCCACCCCTCTGCAGGCCTGCCTTCCGCAGCAACCTGCTACACACCACAGCCTTCGCCAGCTTGTGAGCAATTTGGGACACCACCTTGGAAGTGGTTCAACATTAGCAGCGGTTCCTGTTTCCAGACCCTGCAGGGGGCACCTGTGGTAATTAGAGCCCACAGCCCTCGCATTCTGCCCGCTCAGCTCCTCTAAAGGCCTTCACCGGCTTCCTGGGTGCAGGGACAGTTGCTGAGGAGGGACAGTGGACCACAAGGCCACGGTGTGTGGAATGCTGCCTGGGGATGACTCCTGGGGCATGCGGGGGCAGTGACCTCACAAAGAGGTCCTTCCTCAAGAGTTCCCCGGAGACTCTCTGGGAGCACAGTTCTGTTTCAGCCCCTCACTCTGTAGCTCAGAAATCTCACAGGGCAGCCCTGTTTCCAGACTCAAATCCCATCTCTGTGATGTGACATTCCCAGTAGTCCTTCCTGGGCTTCACCCTATGCAAATCCAAAGTTCCCCTAAAGGAGCGTGTCCTTTATAACCAACCCCACTGGCCAACACTGAGTCCCTGCAGCCACCAGCCTTCCCCATTCAGGGTCTCTGTGCTCTGGAGGAACCCCGCCCTGCCCCCGCTGTCCCTGAGACCCATCTGCTCCTCGAGGCTGAAGCTGGTGCCTTTTGGGCCTCCATGTAGATGGATGTTAGCCAGAAAGGGCCAGCACCTTTAGGCACACACTACCCAGCGTGTACTGTTACTTCTGTTCTTATGTTGCACACGAGGGAACTGAGGCTGGTGTTTATCTGATCACCTGAAGTCCAGCCTGGGCTGAGGCAGGGCGACCCTCACACTCAGGCCGTGTGTCCAACCCACAGGCCTGGGTCAAGTACAGCAGGCAAGGCCTCAGCTGTGGGGGAGGCCTTGCAACGTCCACTGCTCCTTGTGGACTCTGCCCCCAGCAGGCTCCAGGACAGGGACAGAGACCCCCGTCTGTGCCATCCCGTGTTCCGACTTCTCCATCTGCCCAGGGCGTCTGTCCTGTCACTCCCGTTATCAGGGAAGCAGAGGGGAGCAAGTGTTGCTTTTGCTGCCCTGACAGGCAGAGAATTGTTTGGATTATGAATATCAGCTTGGGGTGACAGGTGACAGACGTTGCCAACCTTCAGCTCCAGACTAAAATAACACAGTATTGACCTTGCTCAGAAAGGCTACCAAAATAGAAGGTTCGATACTCTCTATTTTAACTGACAGTTAAAAATTCAATAAATCTTCCTCTTGCCAGACACCTGTATGTAATCAAGCCAAATAAATGCCCTCAGATTTCTTGCAGACGGGCATGGCTGTTTATGTGTAAAGCTATCAGCCCTGGCCGGAAGGAACTGATCTCCCAGACTCCAGAGAATGGTCCTTTTGAAAAGTAAACAATACCCCTACAATCCCAGACTGTTGTGACAAAACCGGGATCTGAAGCAGAGGTGAGAAGTAAAAGCTGCTGCATCTCCCCTTGGACCCAACACGGCGTCCACACACGTGGTCCTACTGTGGACGTCGAGAGCAGAAATGCGACGGTCAGATAGCTATGTGTGCACGTGTGTTTACACGCACAGTGTCGGGGGAGCGATAGTAGATCGGCGATAGGATATAAAACTGCTAGATTATTAAAAGGACGAGATATCATTCGTCATCGCCTCACATAATCGTCACCTGGGTCCAGCCATCAAGACAGAGAAAGAGCAGGAAGTTGACGATACAGTTTCTTTTAAGCAAGTGACACAAAGTTCTTGCTGTCAGTGCTGTGCCCCTTCACCAGGGAGAACAGAGAGGCTGGCCCACTGGCTTCAGGAGAGACACATATTGTCACTTTGCCTCACATGCCCAGGAAGAAGGGGAGACAGGTCTGCGTAGCAGTTTCTGTCATGATGGTTTGTGCATGTGATGGAAAAACTTTGTCCATTAAAAGAATAAAGTAGGTCTACATTGCATCAAACAAGACGCGCCTCAAAGTCACAGCTCAGTAAAACAGCAGAAGGAAAAGAGCAGGTTGCAGAGTCACATGGCAGGTCGGTGTGACGGTTAATTTTAGGTGTCAACTTGACTAGATTAAGGAGAGTACAGAAATGTGGTAAAGCATTACTGTTGGGTGTGTCTGTGAGGATACCCACAGGGGAGGTCGGCATGTGGGCCCGAGTGCCCTGGGTGGGGAAGGTCCACCCTCCACCTAGGCGGCCACCGTCCAATCCATGGGGGCCCAGAGAGAACAAAAACAGAAGAAAAGATGAGTCTCTCACGCTATTTCTCCTGGAGCTGGGGTGCACTTCTCTCCTGTCCATGGACATTCACATTGTAGATTCTTCAGACTTTGGATTCCAGGACTTACAAGGGTGGCAAACCCGGCTCTCAGGCCTTGGCCTTGGCCTGAGAATCACACCATCGGTTTCCCTGGTTCTGAGGCTTCCTGACGTGAACTGAGCCACGCTACCAGCGTCCAGGCTGCAGATGGCCCATCATGGGAGTGACTGCTCAGCCTTCACAACTGCACGGGCCAGTGCCCCTCCCACATGTGTATGCACATGTCCTATTGAATGTACCTCTCTGGAGAACCTTGACTAATACAATCAGCACACACACAGCAGGTCATGAATATAAAATTTTAACACAGAGAATAAAATTTACAATGTATACAGAAGTATATGTTCATAGAAAAAGTTTTAAAATGCATGGGAAACTACACACCAAGCTCAGGACATCGGTTGCCTCCAGAAATGGAGCCCGGGAGCCTGTTTTCAAAGGACGTGAACAATGGAATTTCCAGCTTGAGCATTTCTTCATGTTGACGTGAACTCTCACCCTGCAAAAAAGCATATGCCTTATTTACGCTTAGCCAGTAAACATACACAAAGAGTTGTTTCATCCTCTACTGAAAACCACGTGCATTTCTTTAAATTATTCAAACATTAAATTTGGGGAAGCCTTTAACTGCGAGGGAAAATCCTAGTGGCTTACAAAACGAGTTTCATGACTTAAGACTGAAAACTGTGCAGCTCGAGGGAGCCTTTGTCGAGCGTCTCTGGTGTACCTACCTGGTGACACTTGAGCCACAGAAGGCCCAGCCCTGTGTCCCTCACGAAGCACCCCCTGCTGGGCAGGCCTATTAGGTACCTAAGATATTCAGGAATCCACACGTGGGTGTCACCTTGGTGGCTTTACTTTCTGAAACCAAGAACATTTTTAAATTTAATTTAATTATATTTCACTAACAGATAAAATTTTCATGGAATGAAATACAATAAAATATTCATACAATATAGGAACATATGAAAGAAAGCCTCTGCACAGCATTCAAGGCATCCTGGGAGGACTGGAAGTGAAGGGGGCAGGATGGCTCAGGACCCAGGGCTGGAGGTTGTGGCCCGGCGGGCAGACCCCTGCGCCCATTCCTGGCTCCTCCTGTGCCTCCCTGCTGGGGCTGGCTAAGCCACAGCCTCGACACCTTCCACCTTCTCAGCTGTGGACGGTCACGACCCCCACTCACAGGGCTCCAGGGGGTGTGACAGTCACTAGGGTCCGTGGACCGTTTCTCAAAGAGCCTAGTGCTCAGTAGATGTTCAATAACTGGTATCAGTTGTTGTAGTGGGTCAGTAATGACAGGAAAAGACGACCAGTGAACTTTCTGTCACCCACATTTTTTCCTCCCTTGACCTTCTCAGGAAGAAAACCTGAGTGCTCACTTTCCGTACCCTGTAATCCAAAATGAGAGCCTGCATTGTGCATTCAAGGGCTCTGAGTCTTGCTTTAAGTCTCCCTGCTTCTCTCTCTAAGCCCAGAAGATGGGCTTTCCAATGGGACAGACAAGGACAAGAGAGGGGGCAGATAGGCTCTGAGTGTGGAGGGTGCCCGCATGGGCAGTGCCACCCCCAGAGGGGAAAGACAGGCAGAGGTGGGTATGCACGGGAATCTGCTTTTGTCCCCGCCACACCACGGCTGGGGGCTGGAGGGGGGCAAGGGCAGCCCTGAAGAGGGCGTGTGTCCACCCTAAGGACACTCGGAGCCACGGCCTTGGGGCCTGTGGCCAGACGAGCTCTGTCTAGTGGCCAGTGGAGCAGCCATGGGAGAGAAAGACGTGCTGGGAGGGAAGTAATTTAATTATATTTCACTAACAGATAAAATTTTCATGGAATGAAATACAATAAAATATTCATACAATATAGGAACATTTGAAAGAAAGCCTCTGAGCAGCATTCAAGGCATCCTGGGAGGACTGGAAGTGAAGGGGGCAGGATGGCTCAGGACCCAGGGCTGGAGGTGGTGGCCCGGCGGGCAGACCCCTGCGCCCATTCCTGGCTCCTCCTGTGCCTCCCTGCTGGGGCTGGCTAAGCCACAGCCTCGACACCTTCCACCTTCTCAGCTGTGGACGGTCACGACCCCCACTCACAGGGCTCCAGGGGGTGTGACAGTCACTAGGGTCCGTGGACCGTTTCTCAAAGAGCCTAGTGCTCAGTAGATGTTCAATAACTAGTATCAGTTGTTGTAGTAGGTCAGTAATGACAGGAAAAGACGACCAGTGAACTTTCTGTCACCCACATTTTTTCCTCCCNTGGCCAACACTGAGTCCCTGCAGCCACCAGCCTTCCCCATTCAGGGTCTCTGTGCTCTGGAGGAACCCCGCCCTGCCCCCGCTGTCCCTGAGACCCATCTGCTCCTCGAGGCTGAAGCTGGTGCCTTTTGGGCCTCCATGTAGATGGATGTTAGCCAGAAAGGGCCAGCACCTTTAGGCACACACTACCCAGCGTGTACTGTTACTTCTGTTCTTATGTTGCACACGAGGGAACTGAGGCTGGTGTTTATCTGATCACCTGAAGTCCAGCCTGGGCTGAGGCAGGGCGACCCTCACACTCAGGCCGTGTGTCCAACCCACAGGCCTGGGTCAAGTACAGCAGGCAAGGCCTCAGCTGTGGGGGAGGCCTTGCAACGTCCACTGCTCCTTGTGGACTCTGCCCCCAGCAGGCTCCAGGACAGGGACAGAGACCCCCGTCTGTGCCATCCCGTGTTCCGACTTCTCCATCTGCCCAGGGCGTCTGTCCTGTCACTCCCGTTATCAGGGAAGCAGAGGGGAGCAAGTGTTCCTTTTGCTGCCCTGACAGGCAGAGAATTGTTTGGATTATGAATATCAGCTTGGGGTGACAGGTGACAGACGTTGCCAACCTTCAGCTCCAGACTAAAATAACACAGTATTGACCTTGCTCAGAAAGGCTACCAAAATAGAAGGTTCAATACTCTCTATTTTAACTGACAGTTAAAAATTCAATAAATCTTCCTCTTGCCAGACACCTGTATGTAATCAAGCCAAATAAATGCCCTCAGATTTCTTGCAGACGGGCATGGCTGTTTATGTGTAAAGCTATCAGCCCTGGCTGGAAGGAACTGATCTCCCAGACTCCAGAGAATGGTCCTTTTGAAAAGTAAACAATACCCCTACAATCCCAGACTGTTGTGACAAAACCGGGATCTGAAGCAGAGGTGAGAAGTAAAAGCTGCTGCATCTCCCCTTGGACCCAACACGGCGTCCACACACGTGGTCCTACTGTGGACGTCGAGAGCAGAAATGCGACGGTCAGATAGCTATGTGTGCACGTGTGTTTACACGCACAGTGTCGGGGGATCGATAGTAGATCGGCGATAGGATATAAAACTGCTAGATTATTAAAAGGACCAAATAAAACTAGAATAGTATAAAATAAAATAAGAAGTAATGTTAAAGACAAGAGATAAAATCTCAACAAGACAAATACTTGAGTCATCACAAGAGAAGTGAATAGCTTTTTTTTCCTCAATAAAGAGCCCTACGGTAAAAGGCAGACTTACATCTCCCAACACAGGCCACATCTGACGTGAAAGAACAAATCTCAAGTAAGAGAAGTTAACCGTAACAAATATGACCAAGGACAGACCCAAAGTAGAAAAAGAACGCACACAAGTAAATAAGAAACAAGCAATGCCGTGGGAAACGGGCAAAGACCACGAGAATCAGTTCATGGAAGCAGAAAGCCTATGGCAACACACAGAGAAAAGATGATCAGCCTCATCAGTAACCAGAGAGACATTCATATTCAAATCATGAGGTGTCATCGTGCCCTGCGCTGGGAAGGCAGCGAGGGAAGGAGCAGCCTTCACACGTGGCAGGTGGCAGGACACGGGGGAGCAGCCGGGGAACTGGAACCGCGTGCACTTCACGACCGGCGCGTTCTCCTTGTTAACCGCTCGCGCGCGCGCCCTGGGGCCTCCCAACAGAGAGAGCGCGGGAAACCCGGGCGTCCCTCAGGTCGGGGGTGGATGAAGTCAGCTGTACCTGCCGGGGTGAAACCGGCCTCCACTCAAGGCCCAAGAGGTTTATTTCTCGCTCTCATGAAAGCATCCTCGTGTGAATAGGCAGTGAGGGTCGGTGGCACAGCTCGGGCCCAACCGTTGTCGTCCCGCTGAGATATCATTCGTCATCGCCTCACATCATCGTCACCTGGGTCCAGCCATCAAGACAGAGAAAGAGCAGGAAGTTGACGAAACAGTTTCTTTTAAGCAAGTGACACAAAGTTCTTGCTGTCACTGCTGTGCCCTTCACCAGGGAGAACAGAGAGGCTGGCCCACTGGCTTCAGGAGAGACAGATATTGTCACTTTGCCTCACATGCCCAGGAAGAAGGGGAGACAGGTCTGCGTAGCAGTTTCTGCCATGATGGTTTGTGCATGTGATGGAAACACTTTGTCCATTAAAAGAATAAAGTAGGTCTACATGCATCAAACAAGACGCGCCTCAAAGTCACAGCTCAGTAAAACAGCAGAAGGAAAAGAGCAGGTTGCAGAGTCACATGGCAGGTCGGTGTGACGGTTAATTTTAGGTGTCAACTTGACTAGATTAAGGAGAGTACAGAAATGTGGTAAAGCATTACTGTTGGGTGTGTCTGTGAGGATACCCACAGGGGAGGTCGGCATGTGGGCCCGAGTGCCCTGGGTGGGGAAGGTCCACCCTCCACCTAGGCGGCCACCGTCCAATCCATGGGGGCCCAGAGAGAACAAAAACAGAAGAAAAGATGAGTCTCTCACGCTATTTCTCCTGGAGCTGGGGCACACTTCTCTCCTGTCCATGGACATTCAAATTCTAGATTCTTCAGACTTTGGATTCCAGGACTTACAAGGGTGGCAAACCCGGCTCTCAGGCCTTGGCCTTGGCCTGAGAATCACACCATCGGTTTCCCTGGTTCTGAGGCTTCCTGACGTGAACTGAGCCACGCTACCAGCGTCCAGGCTGCAGATGGCCCATCATGGGAGTGACTGCTCAGCCTTCACAACTGCACGGGCCAGTGCCCCTCCCACATGTGTATGCACATGTCCTATTGAATGTACCTCTCTGGAGAACCTTGACTAATACAATCAGCATGAATATAAAATTTTAACACAGAGAATAAAATTTACAATGTATACAGAAGTATATGTTCATAGAAAAAGTTTTAAAATGCATGGGAAACTACACACCAAGCTCAGGACATCGGTTGCCTCCAGAAATGGAGCCCGGGAGCCTGTTTTCAAAGGACGTGAACAATGGAATTTCTAGCTTGAGCATTTCTTCATGTTGACGTGAACTCTCACCCTGCAAAAAAGCATATGCCTTATTTACGCTTAGCCAGTAAACATACACAAAGAGTTGTTTCATCCTCTACTGAAAACCACGTGCATTTCTTTAAATTATTCAAACATTAAATTTGGGGAAGCCTTTAACTGCGAGGGAAAATCCTAGTGGCTTACAAAACGAGTTTCATGACTTAAGACTGAAAACTGTGCAGCTCGAGGGAGCCTTTGTTGAGCGTCTCTGGTGTACCTACCTGGTGACACTTGAGCCACAGAAGGCCCAGCCCTGTGTCCCTCACGAAGCACCCCCTGCTGGGCAGGCCTATTAGGTACCTAAGATATTCAGGAATCCACACGTGGGTGTCACCTTGGTGGCTTTACTTTCTGAAACCAAGAACATTTTTAAATTTAATTTAATTATATTTCACTAACAGATAAAATTTTCATGGAATGAAATACAATAAAATATTCATACAATATAGGAACATATGAAAGAAAGCCTCTGCACAGCATTCAAGGCATCCTGGGAGGACTGGAAGTGAAGGGGGCAGGATGGCTCAGGACCCAGGGCTGGAGGTTGTGGCCCGGCGGGCAGACCCCTGCGCCCATTCCTGGCTCCTCCTGTGCCTCCCTGCTGGGGCTGGCTAAGCCACAGCCTTGCCACCTTCCACCTTCTCAGCTGTGGAGGGTCACGACCCCCACTCACAGGGCTGCAGGGGGTGTGACAGTCACTAGGGTCCGTGGACCGTTTCTCAAAGAGCCTAGTGCTCAGTAGATGTTCAATAACTGGTATCAGTTGTTGTAGTGGGTCAGTAATGACAGGAAAAGACGACCAGTGAACTTTCTGTCACCCACATTTTTTCCTCCCTTGACCTTCTCAGGAAGAAAACCTGAGTGCTCACTTTCCGTACCCTGTAATCCAAAATGAGAGCCTGCATTGTGCATTCAAGGGCTCTGAGTCTTGCTTTAAGTCTCCCTGCTTCTCTCTCTAAGCCCAGAAGATGGGCTTTCCAATGGGACAGACAAGGATAAGAAAGGGGGCGGATAGGCTCTGAGTGTGGAGGGTGCCCGCATGGGCAGTGCCACCCCCAGAGGGGAAAGACAGGCAGAGGTGGGTATGCACGGGAATCTGCTTTTGTCCCCGCCACACCACGGCTGGGGGCTGGAGGGGGGCAAGGGCAGCCCTGAAGAGGGCGTGTGTCCACCCTAAGGACACTCGGAGCCACGGCCTTGGGGCCTGTGGCCAGACGAGCTCTGTCTAGTGGCCAGTGGAGCAGC
>NW_007735050.1:0-2041 GCF_000696425.1 Galeopterus variegatus
ATGGGAGAGGCCTGGCTGTTGCAGGTCACCGGGGGAGAGGCCTGGGGGGTGGCAGGTGGGCGAAGCGCCAGCAGTCCTGTGCCTGGGCAGTTTAGCAGAGACTGGCTCTCAAAGTGCCGCAGTCACAGGTCATCAGGGGCTGGCAGAATCAGACTGGGTGGTCGGCATGTGTGTTTGGGGACAGGTCCCAGTGTGGCAGGCACTTCACCATGAGACAGCAGAACAGCAGGTGGCCCTTCTGACCTCTCCTCATTCTTCCTGAGCCAGTCACTTAAAAAAATCTTGGAATTCAGAATCTAGTGTTCACCTAAAATTTTGTGGCTTAAAAAAGTGACTTGAAGTAGTCAAGGAAAAAATTGTTCCAACTTACTTATTTGTTAAAAAAAAAAACTCAGAGGGGAAGAACCTAAGTTAGGTCAAATGTTAAATCCACCTGATGAGAAAAAAGAGGGAAGGAAAGGAGAGACCCTGTGGATACTGCACGTGCAGGGCTGTCGCGGGCTGTGCTTCGGGTTTGACCTCGGCGGGGGCCCTCGCTTTGCTTTCATTTCGAAGCAGCCGACAGTCCTGGTTTTTCTGAATTGCAAACTTGAATTTACTAGAGAGTGAAGTCTCCAGAATGGGGAGGCAGCCCAATACGGGGAGTAAGGTTCCTCCTCTGGGTTGGTAGGAGCGGATGAAGTGAGGCTCCGTGTGTCCTTCGCTTTTCTCAGCTTTGTGAACACAGCCAGAGCCCTCGCTGCTGGCTCATTTTCTGGAGCTGCAGGTAAGGAGAGCGCAGCACGAGAAGCCTTCCTCACCATCCTGCCACGGAATCTGCAGCTCCTCCCAGCCGTGTTGTCTGTGGCACAAAGCACTGGACCAAGAGTTAGCACGTCGGACTCCTGGCCAGCATGGGAGAGGCAAGACCTTGTACTAATTAGTTTTGAAAACCGAGACAAAGGCTGTCACATACCTCTTCCACGTGTTTGCTCTCAGGTGTTTCCCCCATCCTCCTCCCCACCCCTGGTGGTCCATGTGCTTTGGAAATGCTGCATCTGCTCTCTGCTCCTGTAGAATTTGTCTCAGAGCCCCCAGGGGTCGACAGTATAGTGGTGCCCACAGGTGAAGAGTGGCTTAACTAAGCACCTCACCCCCTGAAGCACAAAGGTAAGGGGGTGAGGGCTGGCTTCCTGTAGCCTTCTTGGATCTAGGTGGTGTCGAGCTGGAATCTCAGATCCTTCTGCCCCTTCCGGTGCAGGTTGTGAGTCAGGTAATGGAAAGAAGATTCTGGCAGCTTTATGCAAGGTAGACATACTTCATTCTTCAGATGTGAGCTTCACAGACATGCTTTATTCCTCCAAGACAAGCTCAGGCTCTGCTCTGCTGACCAGCAGTTCAGAGCAGTTGCCTTTATACTCTTTGTACACAATAGCAGCCACAAGCCAAGCATTGTGTAATTACAACAATCACGCTGAATCAGTAAATGGGCACACACGTGCAGTTACACTTTTTATAACTCGTTTCTAGTGAATGTCCTGGATCTTGCCCCTTTGTAATAGATGTGAGGCGAGTGAGCCTGACTAAACTTTTTCTACTTTCTGTACAGGTGGTATCATTTAAATGGTCATGAGATGGAAGATCAGAATGGGTAGGCAGCCAGCCCCAGGTCACACTTGGGCGAGGTATGTCTCCATGCACCAGCCCCAGGTCACACTTGGGGTATGTCTCCATGCACCGCCGTCACATAAGCCTTTATCACTAAGCTTGTGTGGCTTGCACAGTTTGGCCAGTGAAGACTGGGGTGGGGGATGCTGAGGCCTAGGCCTGGAGGACAGGCTCTTCCTCCTCACCAGATGCTGGGCTGGGCAGCTGGTGTCCTCAGTTCCTCAGCTCTCCATCTGCTCAGAGCCCCTCTCATTGGACCCACCAAGATTAAAACCTCTTTCCAATGTGTAGCTCTGTGGCTGGACCCAAATCAGTCAGGCCAAGTGTTGGTTGTGGCCAGGAGGCCACCTCTGCCTTTTCTTATGTCCACTGGGGACAATAAAAAGGAGGCTTT
>NW_007735050.1:3356-4877 GCF_000696425.1 Galeopterus variegatus
TAAGTGATAGTGTAGGGAAAGTCAAGATAAATGGTTAGGGTCCCTCAGGGGTTCAGAGTCTTGCGGAGCATTTGATATAAATATGCATGTGTGACCAGGTGTTCCTTGGTTACTGTCTAATGTAATTGCACATGTGCAGCCAGGTGTTCCTAGGTTGTCTGACTTGCACCCAGGTGTCCTGAGTTGTCTGACTGAAGTATAAAGGTGGCTCTGATCCACAGTGCCCCCTGCCCCTGGGATGCCCTGGGTGGGTGTGCCATGGAGAGGCCGTTACTACTGCTGGAGGCTGTTGCTGCCCGGGCCCCCGGGATGCTCCAGGAGGCCACCGCTGCTACTGCTGAGGAAACCGAGGACCCAGCTCGTGCCATCTGACAATGGCTCCTGGGGTCTTTCCCAGTTACCTAGCTCATGGACCTGCGTGTGAAGGGTCTGGTGACCCAGTCTGTATATGAGGGGTCTGTGACTCAGTCTATACAACAGGTTTTTGAAGGGTTTGTGGGCCTCTAACCCAACAATACACTTGGCTGCGTCGGCAGGATTCCAACAGCTGCCCAAGCCAGACAGATAGCCTTGCAGTGCTTTTAAGTGCCACCATGTCTGTCTGTGAGACCTCGTGGGCTGTCAGTTCTTGCTTGTGCTGTGGCTCCCCAGACTCCCATATCTCCAGCAGAATGCACGTTTCACTCCCTGTTTGGTTTGCAGGAAGATCCCATTCTGGCCATTGAGTCTCGTGATGATAGATAGCTGAGTGTTGATACGGACAGAATGAGGCTGACAGCAGCATGCAGGCCTCCGGGGTGGGGAGGGGGGCCTGGCAGGGGACGGAGGGGACGGACGCGTGGCGCTCAGGCTGGGTGGTGCGCTGCCTTCCCGGTGCCCGGCTGTTTCTCTGGCCATGCTCTGGCTTTCCTTCCTCTCATCTTCCCTTTTTCCTCCATGATTAGCATCCAGCCCCATCTCTTACTCAGTAGTAGCCATTGAGACCCCACCAGGGACACTTGTGTCTCTGACTTTCTTGTGTGCTTGGCTTCCATTCACCTCCAGAACTTTTCATCTTCCAAACTCTGTCCCCATTAAGCACCAACTCCCCATCCCCTCCCCAGCCTCTGGTAACCTCCAGTCCATTTTCTGTCTCTGTGGATCTGACGACTCTAGGGACCTCCTGTGAGGGGAATCACATAGGATTTGTCCTTCTGTGACTGGCTTATTTCATTTAGCGTCACATCCTCTGTATGGCTAGGCAATTCATAACTAAAGCCAAAATGTTTCGTTATTTTCATTATACTAAGTTTTCATTTGTATTGTCAGGGCTAGGGCTCAGACCCTTCAAACCCATTGTACGGACCAGGTCACCAGACCCCTCACTCGCAGGTCCACGCTAGGTAATTGAGAAAGATCCTGGGAGCCGTCGGCAGACGACACAAGCTCAGTCCTTAGCAGCAGCAGTAGTAGCAGTGGCGGTGGCCTCTCGGGGCATCCCAGGGGCCCTGGCAGCAACAGCCACCAGCAGCAATAGTGACC
>NW_007735050.1:5181-9157 GCF_000696425.1 Galeopterus variegatus
GGAACACCTGGGTGCACATGCATATTTACGTCAAATGCTTGGCAAGTTTCTGAACATCTGAGAGGCCCTGACCATTTTCCTATATTTTCCCAACAATCCTCAAGGCTCATCCATGCAGTTGCATGTGTCAGAATTCCCTTCCTTTTTAAGGCTGAATAATATTCCATTGCACGTTAGACCACATTTTGCCTGACCATTCATCCATCTATGTGAGCCAGGAGGCTGCTCGACCTGACACCTGCTAGTGGCAGCTAAACCACCCTGCCAGTCAGCTAAACCTTCTTCAGAGCCTTGTGGTTTTCTGAGCAGGAAACAAACCCGCAGCCACCAAAAAACAAACAAAAAACTCTTTTCTTCATAGAATAGAGTTTACACTTGCAAGAACACCAAAAACTCCCTTTTTCTCCCTTTTTCCTGAACGTTCCTCTGTTTATTTAAGATAGAAACACACCCTCATCCCAGGACAACATAAAGCCCTTCCCTAGGAGTTCACAGGACGCTCCTCTGTGGTGGGGACACCCGTGCTCCTCCTGCTGTCTTTTCGCTTTGTGGTAAACTTTGGGTGTGAGTGTGACTGCCATGTGAGCCTGGAGTTATTGTGGGTTCCCAAGGGGATTCTTCCGTAGGGAAACCCAAGAACCTACGTCTCCGACATCACGTGGACACGTGGGCTCTTCCTACAACGTTTTTACTGACCCACAACCTCCTGATAAAACCAGTGCCCTCGGTTTGCCCCAAACTTGGTCTCAGAAGAACATGTTGGCACCTCTCTCTGCTTCTGCCACAGGCAAGAGCCTGGGGACCATGGCACATGCGTCCTCAGCTGTGACAGTGCCCTGGCCGGCCGATGCAGAAGAACATGTTGGCACCTCTCTCTGCTTCTGCCACAGGGAAGAGCCTGGGGACCATGGCACATGCGTCCTCGCTGTTACAGTGCCCTGGCCGGCCAATGCAGAAGAACATGTTGGCACCTCTCTCAGCTTCTCCCACAGGCAAGAGCCTGGGGACCATGGCACATGCGTCCTCAGCTGTGACAGTGCCCTGGCCGGCCGATGCTGCTCCTCCTGACCACAGAGTCGCTCCATCTGTTTCTACACTCGATAAAATCTCCCTTTCTCTGAGAGTTCTTTACGGGTAATCTTCCCCCAGAGGCAGCTTTAATCTGAACCCTCCCGCACCTGTGTGGCTGCTCTGCGTCGTGTTGGTTTGCTCCTGTTTCTACGCTGCTTTGTGAATATTCCCAAGTCACTTCAGGCTGGTGCCCCAGCCGGGTAGAAAGCTTCCAGCCCCTGCTTCTGGGTGTTGCTCAGAAAGCCATGAGGGCGGGAAGGGAGGTGTTGGCCTGTGAGAGGTGGAGTGCGCACGTTTTCTCCTTAGAAGTCCTGGCCATGTCCCTTTCCCCACCGAGGTAGCCTGTGGGACGACAGGGCTGCATGTGAGGTAGGGTTCTGTTTCAGTTCTTTCCCTCCAGCAGCCCTGGGGCAGGATGCGTCTTCCTGGGAGGCCACGAGCAGCTCCTGTCTGGACTTTGAGCATCAGAGACTCAGGGACACGTTCCTGCCAGAGTTCCCAGTGGCTATTTCTGTTCTCCAGCCTCCTCATACCCCTGCAGGGAATTATTTGCCAGAGCTAAGCGTTGTTTTCTGTGCGTGGATGCCCTGCCTGAGTCACGGTGCAAGCTCATCACAGGATGGCAGGGCTGGGTATGTATCTCAGGCCCTAGAGATTTCTGCATCTCACAGGAAGGGAGTTTTAGAAGGTTGCATTTTGTCTCTGCCCCTCCTGGTGAATTCTGTGCTCTGGGGAACCAGATGAGCCCACCGGAATTCCTTACCTAGTATGTGTGGCCTGTTACCCTCCCTGCCCTCCCCAGCCCCCCGTCTTCTGCGTTCTGAAGAAGGCTCCCCTGAAACAAAGGTGAAATAATCGAGGCACCACCAGTTCAGGGGACACGTGGCAGCCTTGGCCCCACGTACCTGCTCTCTCGGGGGCAGGAGAGGAGGAATTGTGCTCAGCACAGACTCGTGCTGTCCACGGCAGACACAGGCCCCAGCCTGCAGAGCCCCATAGGGCTTCTGTCACCTTCGGGACAGTGAGGGTGGGGACACAGGTGTGTTCTAGAACAAAGAGGTAGAGGCTTCAACCATGATGTGAGCCAGAAACAAGGACCGAGAGCAGACACGCTTCTGCTTTGAGAAAGAAATGTTTTCAAGTATAGAGAACCAAATGATCAGGACAGACTTTAAAATGCAAAGCATGGTCTCATTTATTTGTAATAAACGGCTGGTACTGTAGGTGCAGGAGCAGTTCAAAGCTAAAATAGCCTGCTTTCTTCTGAGTCACATTATTGCAAAATGTGCCCTTGCAGCCCAGGGAGGCGTAGGCTCCCGGCCTCACCGCATCAGGCCGTCCCAGGCTGCGAGCGTTGGGCAGAGGGGCTCATGGGGTTCTCCTGAAAACACATTTTTAGAAAGCATCATTTTAACAACCAACCGTAATTTGGTTGAAAATAAGTCTGCCCAGGTGCTCTCGTGGTCCATGTTTATGATCTGGGGGCTTCTTGTCTGGGTGAACGACCTTCACGTTACTGTGTTACAAACACTACTGTCAGGTTTACAGATTTTAGGTTTCGTTTATTAATTCGTTTTCAGCTTCTCTGCACTACTTGTAATCAGGAAAACCTGATTAATTCCCAAAATGTTTTCTGATGATATTGAATTGATTAAATAATGGCATGAGGTGACAAAACAGTGTGTGCTGTGTTCCTAAAAAATGTTTGTGTGCGTTACAGACGACTGCCGCAGCCTCTCAGGGTGAGCACAAGGTTTCTCTGCCCCAGTTACTGCATGAGATTCTTTTTGCTTGAACTTTTTTTTTTTTTTTTGCCTTTTCTGTAAAGAGCACTCATTACTTTTGACCTTGGATAAAAAGCATAAAAGCAATGTACATATTAAAAGCATCTGGATTTTTTTGAAGCTTTAACAATTTCACATTTATTTTCAGGTCACAATGTTTGCTCTGCTTTTTGTGTGCGCTCGTAAAGTTTTATTTGTTAGCCAGCCAAAAACGAACTGTTTCCAGTTAACAAATTTGCAGCTTTTCTGTCTGTTCTGCACACACCCTAACCAGGACCACTGTGCTGACGGCACAGGTCTGGCGTAAAATCCCACCGGGATGGTGGCTGCCTTCTCTGGGAGTCCCGCTTCAGAGTCGCCCATGGTAGAGTTTGGGGGTTGGGAGGGAAGTACATTTGCATTTTAGCCTGGCTGCCCTTAAAAGCCTCCAAAGAGAGAATCCAGGGTCCCTGTTCCTGGGTTTGGAGTTAACGCTTAGCAGTCAGAGAGCAGGGCAAGCTTACAGGCTAGTCTTTTAAAATAGAATATTAAGGGGTAAGGAAGCCTTAAAATTTCAGAAGAACAGAAGACACAGTACAGATAGCCTGGCTCATCTGAACTGTACGTGTGTGACTTTGAGTTACAAGAGCTATCCTAGCAAATGGTTGGAGGGCCCCATGAGCTTTGCTTTCGAGGCACAGCCAGAAAACTTTATGATCATGTGTTTCAGGTGTATAAACTGTTTCAGAGAGGCAATAAAAAAGTAAATAAATATTTTAAAAACTGCCTTTTATTGTGTTCTTATGTAATTTTCGTGTTTGTTACTTTTTAAAAACATTATTAAAATCTAAGATTAATTAGCATGGAGGCTGTGCAATTAATATTTATTTAATCAAAAAAAGTGTTCTTCAAGCACAGTACTTCCATTCCGACCTAGAGACCACTCCTGAGGAAGTCGCAGCTGCATGCACAGGGTGGCTGTGCTCAGATGCTCCCTGCAGTGCCATCAACAGGGGTTGATTCAGCACATCACTGAACGTTCATACAAGGCAGTGCCATGCAGTCTTTTAAAAAGATGGCGTGGGGGGCCGGCCCGGTGGCGCACTGGATAGTGTGCCGCTTGGGAAGCGCGGTGGCGCTCC
>NW_007735050.1:9737-12819 GCF_000696425.1 Galeopterus variegatus
GAAAAAAAAAAAAAAAAAAAAAAAAAAAAAAGATGGCGTGGACTTAGATTTATTGATGCAGAAAGAAGTTTAAGCTATGTTGGGTGAAAAAAGCACATTAAAAACAGCACATGTAATAGGAGCCCATGTTTAGTACACGTCTTTTTATGGTTGTGGACTCATGTCCATATATGCATAGAAAGAAATTTGGAAACATACACAAAAATGTTAGCCAGTGATCATCTCTAGATGTCAAGATTGTGAGTTATCGTTATTTCCTTCTTTGTGTTTCTGCCTCCTGTTAAGAGATTTATACTGATCATGTATTGCTTTTGCAATCAGAAAGAGAATGAAGTTTTTACCACAAAAAAAAATTAAGCTAGGTGCACAGCTCAGGCACTATTATTGGTAAGAAGAAAGCACTCAGTAGGAGGTGACAGTGGTCCCACCCGTGGTCAAAGATCAGCTGTAGGTACGTGCCAGGCTCCTCCAGGGCTCCTCACCACTGGGAGTCCTTGAGCATTTTCCTGTTGCTGCCACCAGCACTTGCCATAGTTTACTCAGTGAGCCACAGACGTTCCCCGCAGAACAACCTCAAAATGCATGTGAGGTCACTGTCGTGCAAAACAAGCAGGAAGGCAGGTTGGGTGGGCATAATGTAACCTTGAGCACTGGCTACAAGGCAGATTTTGTTTCTCACCTGCAGTGGGGCACGTTGTAGGGAAGCTGAATACCAGGAGCTCCCCATGACAGCCACCCTGTTTAAGAACATAAAAACAGGTTTCTGTGTGCTTGGACTTGAAGTCAAAGACAGAAGGGGGCGGTGGCCTGGGGAGGATTCCCTGGGGTGGGGGCGGGGAGTCCAGGGTCACGGGACTCGGTGGTGTTTCCGTCCACTGCTGTGCTCACGGGACATGACCCTCTTTCCTACTTACCTCCGCTCCTGACCCCAGCTAAACTGTGTTGCCTAAAACTGCCCTATGTTTGAGGCTTCGAGAGTGTTGAGAAAAAGGCTGTTTTCCAGATTTAGATTCATGTGAACAAAAAAGGAGACCAGTGGTAAGAGCTGTGATGTGAGTATGATCAGGGACAGGCCAGCTGTCAGAGTCAGGTGCGCTTCCCCATATCCCATGTAGAAGTTTGCATCATTTTAACTAAAATATCCTGGGACAATTTGGCCTGAAAGTCCAGAGCTGAAACGTCTGAATTCCATGCAGGACCAACCTGGTGTCCTGGGTGGCCCCAACCCTGGAGGGGGACTCATGTCCACCCAAGCTGTTGCAGCGTTTTGTGGGGACTGTGATAAAAAGCCCGTCGTGCAGCCTGGGTGATACAACCTCGGTTTCATGTGGGGAGAACAAGGCTTGGGTTGCTGCTCCCTGGAGACCACTGTCAGGTACAGTGATGGGGGAGCAGTCCTGACTCCAATCTCGACACCCACTGGTGTCCAACAGTTCAGTTCAATCCTGTCCAGACACTAAGTGTCTGGAGGCCCCACAGGTTATGTGCTCAGTCCCACAAGACCACCCCCACTTCAGATACCAACTGCAATCTCAGGGGCCATGTGCATTTCTGAGCAACCAGCTGTAGATTCCAGCTTCATTGACCTGCCAGAAGGACTCAGAACTAAGGAAAGTGCTGTGCTTATGCTAAAAGTTTCATCGTGAAGGACACAGTGCAGGCAGCTCCCTGTCCCTGCAGAGTCATGCTCCAGGCCAGCCGTTAGTGCACCAGCCAAGGAGCTCATTCCTTCCTGGGGTCTCATCCCATCACTCCATCTCCAGACCCCTACTCCTGGAGGTCAGAGGTCAGGGGTGGGATTCC
This sequence comes from Galeopterus variegatus, assembly GCF_000696425.1. Classification (NCBI taxonomy): domain Eukaryota; kingdom Metazoa; phylum Chordata; class Mammalia; order Dermoptera; family Cynocephalidae; genus Galeopterus; species Galeopterus variegatus. The sequence continues at coordinate 11,541 of NW_007735050.1, forward strand.
AAGGCTCTAATCAGAGCTGTCCAGGGCCCAGCTTGAGTTGCCTCATTAGCATAAGTTCAGGTGTGGTCCACAGGGGCTTCTTGGGAATAACAGACACTCCGATCACTCAGGAGATTCCGAGTGTTGGAAACTGGCCAGGACGGGCAAAGATCAGATACGTTCTTGATTCTCCTACAGCGCCGGGATCTGAGTCAGGTGTTTCTGCTTTCAGAGACGAGTTGCTTCCTTCGTGGCATGCTGCCCTCTGTGCGTGCAGATCTTCTTGATTCCTCTGTCTTCTGCTTTGGGCTGTGGCTGTAGCCTCCAGGCCTGTCCCCTGCGTCCTTTTCTTTCTCCCTCCGGGTGGATGGCCCACTCCCCATTCCTGCAGGTCCTGTGGGATGCCTGGGGGGTGACCTGACTTGAACTCCACCCAGTCTGCTGCTGGGAAGGAAGCCACGGGCCCCTCTCGCAGGGATGACTCAGGCCAGGATGGGCAGCAGGGCAGGAGCTGGCGCAGGCAGGTGGACCCACAGTTGCACTAGGATGTGGTCCTTCCATGGTCAAGGTGGGCCCAGGTGCTTTGGGAACACAGAGGACTGACCGAGAGGCTTCCGGGAGAAGAGGAGGTGAGCGTGTGCGGGGACTATCCTCTTTATTCTCTGCTGCCACCAGCAGCCTGGCTCCTCAGCCTGGCATGGCGTGGCGTGAAGCCCGCTGTCAGGCCGCCGTCCACCTCTCCGTCCTTGCTTGCTGCCCTGCACACACCCTCCCCATGCCACCCAGGTCAGCAGACCATCTCGGGCCCCAGTCTACTGAGTGCCACCTGCAATAACTTCCACGGTGCGTGCTCAGTCCGTGTGTCCGAGGATGACCACGTGGGGCAGTTTTCCCTCGGCACGAGTTCAGGGTATAGTGATGCAGTGAACACTGAGACAGCGTGCACACCAGGTGAAATAGACACTCCAGCCTGCATTGCCCAGCCAGGAGGGTGTGTGGCCACGGCTTGTGGCTGGGAGGCCCCATCCCTGGGGATTTGCCGTCTGCAGGGGTGACTGGGGCCGGCATCTCTGAGGGTGGCCTGCTGGTTACAGGAGCCATGGGTGAGCTGTCAATCTGAGGTCGTTGTGGGAAGGTGAAGGAAGATGGAATTGGGGCAGAGGAGGCCAGAAGAGACGTGGGAAGCCTCTGCCTGGTGGCCATGGTGGGCAGGTGCACCCCAGCTGCAGGGTTCTGGGAAGGGGGCCACTACTGTGTCCCCAGGGCCTCCTTGCTGTGCCTCTGTGCCAAGCTAGCTTCA
>NW_007735050.1:13402-20299 GCF_000696425.1 Galeopterus variegatus
AGGGGGCCACTACTGTGTCCCCAGGGCCTCCTTGCTGTGCCTCTGTGCCAAGCTAGCTTCATGCTGTTTAGTTTTCACCACCTCCAGCTCTGATGCAGTAAGGCAGCTGGTGCCCTGGGTCTGGAGGGAGCAGAATCTGTCCCAAGAGATGGGCTGTGGAAGGGGGCCACTACTGTGTCCCCAGGGCCTCCTTGCTGTGCCTCTGTGCCAAGCTAGCTTCACGCTGTTTAGTTTTCACCACCTCCAGCTCTGATGCAGTAAGGCAGCTGGTGCCCTGGGTCTGGAGGGAGCAGAATCTGTCCCAAGAGATGGGCTGTGTGGAGGGTGGGCGCTGCAGGGGGCAGGCCTGGTGATGATTGCACTTGCAAGGGCTTTTCCCAGCAGATTCCCAGATCTGCCCACTCAGGGAGCCCAAAGTGGTCGCCAGCCGTGCCCCTGGCTGTGGCTCTTTCCCTGTGATCTGTGCACACGTGTTGCTTTGCTGACCTAACTGAGTGGGGAACGGAGCAGGGCTAGTGCTGCTGCTGCTGCTGCTGCTGCTGGGGGCACCGTAGCTTTGCAAGCTGGAAGAAAAGTCCATTTATTGTGGCAATTTGAAGGCTCAGAGGGGCAGAAAATCGGTAGGAAGAGTGTTATAAAATTACTGTATGTCTTAAAGTATAAACTTGAAGTTCAAGAGAGCTTATCCCATGAGAAAAGTGCTGATTAGAATAGAGTGCAGTCCTAACACTACTGTGTCTCCTTGGAATATACCATTCTAAAGGCATTGTCCTTGTGACGTGACCAGTAGGGAAAATCTGAGAAAACTTTTGGGACTTTTTTTCATACAGCTCTAAAACCCCTGTCTTCCGTGAAGTCCTTAAAATAACTTGGCATCATAGGTATTGGTAAAATCTAATCTCCATTTCCCCTGGTAACTTGCTGCTCTGTTTTTACCAAGTGTAACCACTATATTTATTTGTTCTATTCAACCAATAACTACTGAACATCTGCTGTAGACCAGGTGTTGTGCTAGGTGCTGGGAATGTAGAAAACAAACCAACCAAAGTAAGGGTGGGTCTCTTCCTGCTGGGAATGAAGATCTAGTGGGAGCATCAGACACACAGGCACTTTCTGAGAGGTGCGGAAAGTAATACAGATCACTGCAGGAACTTTGCTGTCCTCTGTGTGTGAAGGAGGTGGGCCTCCCAGTGGGGAAGGGACGCACTCAGCGTGCGGCTCCCCTGCAGCCGGTGTCACCGGGGCACAGGCCTCACCTCGGATACTGCCTGCTTCCTTGAGTGCAGCCAGCTGTGTGGGACGCTCGCCTGACACCAGATGGAAACACAGGTCGGCTTTGATCTGTTTCCAGAAGTAAACTCTGACTGCACGCAGCCTGTCCCATGCATTGAGCTTAGTATAGGGGTCAGGTGAGTAACTGGGGACGGGGAGGCGTTTGTTCCCGCATTGCTCATTTTCTCTGTGGAGGGGGTTTTCCTCCTGCTCGGTGCAGAGTGGTGAGCCGCAGCTGTCCTTAGCGCTCTAGCAAGGCCCGTCTCTGGGGAGCGAAGGAGAAACATCCTTTTTTCCTAGACCAGGGTTGGCAGACTTTTTCTGAATAGGGCCAGGTAGTAAATATTTCAGGCTTATGGGGCCATGTGGTCTGAGGCAGCTGCTCAGCTCTGCCGTCGGAGCAGGACAGTGGCCACAGACGAGGCAAGTGAGAGTGTGGCTTTTAAACTTCACGTACAAAACACTTTACTGACCTTTGTCCAGACCACAGGTGTGGCTGTTGGGCCAGTGCTCAGGGGACACAAGACTTCACAACCCCTGCCCTCTGGGCTGTCACCCGTGACACGTTAACCGGAAATGTCACATTATTGCTTACCTCTGGTGTTCATTTTCTCTGTCTTTCTCTGTCTCGGTATATTGATTGATTGATTGGGTTTATTGAATGGATCATACTGTACATACACGTGGTTCAGAATTCAAAGGTAAGAGAAGATTCGTTGAAGTCTCCCTTTACCTGTGTCCTCCAGCCACCAGTGTCATCACATGAGGCTGCCATATGCAGACTACATGGTGGCCTGTGTGCTTTGAGCCAATGCACACACGTGTGGAGTGACCGGGAGGTTTGGCTAAAGCAGGTTTCACACTGGGAGCATTTTAGCTGCTCTATTTTTTAATGGATTTAAAGCACAGGCTCTGTTCCCTGTGTAGAGTCCAGGATAGGGTCCAGACATGTTAAGACTTTGGGTGACAGTCTTAAGAATTAGGAGGTGTCTTTGTTACGTATCAACCAGGGGGCTTCTGGATGCAGGACTCCCTGGCCCGTCTGAGGACAACCCTCCAGTCTGTGATTGAGCATGACTTTCTGTGACATGCTGATCAGATTCCATCTTTGTGACTCTCGACTAGGTCTGCATTTCTATCCCGCAGCTTCCAGGGGCATAGCTGCCTCCGCCCACTGAACTGGCACAAAGTAAGGCTCCTCCCCTCCTGCTCCTCCTGGAGGACTCACCGTGTCTGTGTGTGGATGACGTCGGGAGGGACTGCCACGCGCTCTGCTGCTTTCGGTTATCCTGCTGTCTATAGCTGGTGGCATTGGGCCACGATGGGGCCAGGAGGCCGCTGTATCTTGCAGGAGGTTAAAGGAAATCGGGACACTGACTCCTCTCTCCTAGAAGCCAGCAGAGGAAATCTGGGGGCTCTATTTTGGAAACACTTGCAAACATATTTTGGTCAATGATGAATCCGATTTGAAGCAAATTGGGAATAATGATTACTTTTAAATGGCTCATAATAATGATTTGACAAATTCCTAAATATAGCAGAATACATCTCCATTAGCCAAAGTTTAAACTCAAGAAAATTAAAAGTGTAATTCTTGGTTACAGATTTAGGAGTTTGGAGGGGCTGTAGATCGTCTCTCAGGTTCTGTGTCCGTGCTAAGTGTGTGTTCCTGATGTTTGTGGAGAAGGGAGTTTCTCTGTGGGAAATAACCTGTGGGAAACCTCGGTAGCGATGAACACAGACTCCATGTAGGGTCCTTGGGGCGTCCCTGGAGTGGAGAGTGTTCTGCAGCAAAATGGCAAATACAGCCTCAGCGGAGTCCAGCCTGCAAGGACACCTATGTCATCCATAGCTTGGGTAGCCTCAGAGTTTATTTACTGGAAGGCGATGATATGTAGGAACTCCAAAAAGCTCCTGAAAAGACTCACATTATCTTTGAATTCCATTTCTCCATGATCTTTGTGCGGTGCCCTTTTGCTAGAGCAGAGCAGTTTGTCCTTGGGAAGCGAGGTCTCAGCAGGGCCACAGGACCAGGCATGGTGGCCACGATCTCGAAGTGCAGCACCAACAAAGCTTGATGTGTCACTTTTCTCTGGCAGTGAAGTCACAGGGAAGGAGCACATGCCTATGTCCCAGAAAATCAGCACGGACATATGGGTCCACATGCAGGTGTGGGGTGGACGGGCCGTCGTGGTGGGCTCGCCGTGTGCGTCTACTAGGGCTGCCTCTGGTGGGTCCTTTGAGACACACTGCTGCCTGCCCAACCCGCCAGATGAGTCCAGGCTGTCAGACCCTATATTTGTAAATAAATCAATAAAGGTGGGGCCTTTAGGGGGCTTTCAAATATTCAGAGGGAAATTGCTGTAAAATTGCCAAAAACAAGTTAATAAATATTCCCTGATTTGTCTGAACAGATTTTTAAAGGGTGATCAGCTATTTGTGCACAGCTCTCTTCATCTCATGGTTTTATCAAGTACCAGAGACAAAGTGAGGTTTCGAGCAAGTCACCCAAAGACTAGAGTTTCTTTTGGAAAAATCTAATGTGTCCAATGGGACTGGATTCATAGGCCTGGGAACCCATGACGGTTCTGAATCAGAGCTAAGCACACCCTGGTGTTGCAGGGGATTTTCTGAATTTGCTGCCTCCGTGATGACACAATGGCAGTAGGGGCCTGTGGCCAGTGCTTTCTTCTCTGCAGAGAGCTCTGTTCACTTCACATCCTCCCTGGGTAAAATGTAAAGAGTTGTATGCGATCCAAACCCCGGACCCTGGTGTCACCAGCACCACGCCCTAGCCAAGTGAGCTAACCCTGGCCAGCCCTAAGCTTTATGTTTTATCGAGTGGCTTCACGACCAAGTAAAGGAGTAACGCCGTCTGAGCAAGAGCAGACGCTAAGTCCCGGGACCGCTGCGATGAGCGCACAGCTCATCCAGTGCGTTGCTGTGTTCCCACCGGGAGTTTGTAGCATGGGCGGGTCTCGGTCCCGCCAAAGGAGTAACGCCGTCTGAGCAAGAGCAGACGCTAAGTCCCGGGACCGCTGCGATGAGCGCACGGCTCACCCAGTGCGTTGCTGTGTTCCCACCGGGAGTTTGTAGCATGGGCGGGTCTCGGTCCCGCCAGCTGAGGTTTCCATAGTTTATAATCAGTCGCACTTACCAGTTTTCTGTTTTACTTATTAGCTAAGTGTTAAGTGTGACCATGTAAGTGGAAATCCAGGTGTCAGAACTTGATGTGCTTCTGCTCATCGCCTGCTGATGGCCTGGTGTGTGCAGCCCTCCCCAAAGAACATGCGGGAGGAAAGACATGGGAGACGGGACTCCTGTTCACGGCTGTCAGACAAGGCATATCTTATCATCATATCGTATATCATATCATCATATATCATATCACGTCGTATCACGCAAGACTTAGGAGCAGGCTGGAAGTGCTGGTACCGGCAATGCCAGGTGAAGCAGGAGGTGGCTGCAGGTGTCCAGGTTCGGCTGTATGGAGACAGATGGCAGTCCAGCTAGTGTGCAGGGCACTGGCATGAGGAGAGCTTGGGGGTGGGTAGCCAGCCCCCCCAGGGTGAGGTGGCAGTCGGGGACAGCCTCCTTCAGGGGCACAGTTGCATCGACAGTGTTTCCTTGCTAGAGACGTTGAATGATGACTCACGTGGTGAATAAAAGGTTCAGAAAGAGAATTAGGTCCCATTGGTAGGGTTGGTCTTGGGTTTTTGGGGTGTACATGATGCATGGTAATAATCACTGAACAGGCCTCTCTGTTCAGGGCATGAGGTGGTTTGCTGGGGTGGGCTGGGGTGGGTGTGTGAGCAGCCACGAGACGATCTGCACATCTTCCAGGGCATCAGAGGCGGGCAGGGTAAAACCCTTTTAAAACAAGTTCTGATTTATTGTAGAATAGAATAAAAAACTTTGCACAGAAGCGGAAGAATAAACACAAAGTTAAAAGTGACGTGTGGTGGTGGTCACCCAGGTGTTCCCTCCCCTGCCTGTCACCCTCTTCCCTGCTACCTTCTGTTTAATAGTTCATTTCATGAGCATATCTGCCTTTAGTTTAGGTAGTGTTTGTTTTATTTAGGTGGCAGGTGTTGAATTACAGTTTTGATTAGAACCCTTCTATTTTGGAGTTGGAGCAATAGACAAGTTTATTTATATAAAGATTTCTGTACATGTTTTCCTCCTAAAAATACATTCATTGTTAAAATTGAGCGGGTAGAGCACAATGACACATTCCTACCCAGGCAGACACTGTTTCAAAATGTATCTGCTCACGTTTCTCACGTCCGAGCCCCTCTGCCCAAAACCTGGAGGAAAAGCCGAGCAGGTGCTGGGGTACACGGCGCAGGCAGGGCACTCGGCTTCACCAAGCAGCAGGGCTGGCAGCAGAGGGTTTAGGTGAGGCCACTGCACAGGACATGCTCACGCCTTCCAGACTCAGGACCCTGCCTGGGGTGCGATGAGCACCACGCCGTAGAGCTTGTTTGGATAGAGATTTTCTAGGCAGGATTGCAAAAATCATGTTTTCCTGGTTTAAAGTGTCTTCCCGATTTATGTGCTTAGTACTTGATAGTGTTAAAAGAAAATTCCAACCAATTTAAAGATCTGATTGGCTTTTATCTGTGATTCTGGATTCAGGGAACACCTCACTTTATAAAACTGAACGAGCGTCCGATGAGCCGAGCAGAGGAGGTTGGTTCTGTAGACAGAGAGGAGCCGAGGAGCCAGACACAGGGAGCAAGAAGCAGATTGGTCGCTTCAAAGTTACTTTCCTTATAAAGGTGAAAAAGCAGAAGGGACTTCCTTTTCGTGCTGACTCAGGTTGACTGGAATCTTCTGTTTGTAGGAAAACTGTCCCAGTTAAAGTTCAATGTGATTACGTGTCACTCGGTGCCCGTGACTGCATCTTGGTTGTTCTGGTCTGCTGGGGCCTCCCGTAAACTGTCACCATGTGTCCTACAGCTTCTCTGTACTTATTATTTTTTAACAATATGTTTCTAGTCTCAGTGGGATGTTATGACTGAGATGATGGTACTTTTGGACATTAACTGTTTTTCAGTTTATTATTATAATTAATTATGCTGCAGCAAACATCTTGATACGTAGATCTTTGAGCTTCTGATATTTTGGTCCTTTAGATTCTCAGAAGGAGGTTTAATTCCTGAGAGAATGGTCTGAAGGCTCCTGACTCCTCAGTTGCTTACGGAAAGTTTTTCTCACTTACAATTATACCAGAACACAGGAAGGTGTTAACTTCTACTGATTTCTTACTAACACTGAATATTAACATTTTAAAATATTTTGCCTATTATTTTAATTTGCATTTTATTTATTGATAGTTAAGGGTTGAACTGTTGAGCCTAGTCTTATTGTTGACGGGCTTTTTGCTAAAAAGCTAACAGGTTGAGTGGTTTGCTGAAGAAATCTAGAACTTGCAACTAGTCCCCCATTGTCACATTAGACTCCCTAGTGTGGCTCACCTAGGGAAGATTTTCTTTTTTTTCCTTTTTGTCTTTTTTCGTGACTGGTAATGGGATCGCAACCCTCAGTGTCGTGCCCATACAGCAACCGGCAACGGGATTGCAACCCTCGGTGTCGCGCCCGCACCGCGCTCAACCAGTGAGC
>NW_007735050.1:20783-59557 GCF_000696425.1 Galeopterus variegatus
GCCCAAGGTGGGATTTTCTTGCACACAGTTTTCTTCTTTTATTTCTAAAGTACATTAGTCTGTGCAAATGGAGCCTACTTTAGGAAAAGTGTTTATTCATATATATTTATATTCATTTCAACTCCTGTTTGTCCAAGAGCTCCAGACATTCCTTGCTGACATTATCTATGACAGTAATAATTGTCAGATCATATTCTTCTCGCTGCTGCGACTCTTACCTTTCAGAGTTTTCTAGATTATTTAGCAGCGTTTACTCTCTTTTCATTTTCTTTCCATTCCCAAACTAGCACTTCTGTATTTCACGGATTGGTTACCAAACACTCGTTGAGTTTCTACCATTAAACCAGGCTTTCGTGTTATTTGGAGGTCCAGGAAATTATCCCGTATAGGTTAATGAGTTAAAATGGTACTTAAGTGATGGAACCACCAGGAAACCGGGTGTTCCTGAGCTCAGCTGATAACTTTTCAGCTTCACACTGATTCTAAAGGTTTGTTTGAGCAACTGAGACCTGTGAACCACTGCAGGGGCGCATGCTGGCTCTGTCTTTCCTCTTGGATTGTTAATCAGCACCGACAGGAGGCGGGGCAGGGGGAGCGGGGTGAGAAGGGCTGGGAGAGACCCTTAAAATACGAGAGACAGGGTCTTTCCTACAACTTGGTTAACTCTTTAAATAAACGGTCTCAATAACAGTAACGTTGGACTGAGTGAGGTTTGTTTTCAAGGAATTTTAGTAACCGGAAGTATAAGACAGAAGTAAAATTTCCTGTCGTTATTTCTGATCGACAAACTGAAAAGACGAGTCTGGGCAGAAACTGGGCTGCAGTCCTTGTCAGTAACCTCGGCCCTCAGACAGGAGTCAAACCTCAGGCTGCGTGAGCAGCCAGCCCCTGCCCGTGCTGGGCTAAAAGTGAATTGACTAGTGGGGTAAGTATTAGTTGCAGATGCAGACTTCAAACACGTGGCCCAGTGCTTTAGTACTTCTCCCCTGTGATTTCCTTTTCCTAAATTTATAGTTCTCACAGTAGACGACAGTGTTAATTTGTGTCCTTCTCAGTGATACTGTTTTTCTTGACATACCAAAGCTGCACGTGGTCCCCGTCCCCACCCAGGTGGTTGCTTCGTGGGCCGGCTGCTGAGGCAGCGCCCACAGTGAGCGCTGTTTTAAACACGCCGCGGTTCCCAGAACACTGCCAGTGCTGCGAGCTCTGGCGCCGCTCAGCCGGGGCCAGGTGCGGGGAGAGAAGGGACTGCTGGTTAGGAGACTAGTTGTCCTTCTGGAAGGCTGGAAGTAGCTCAGCAATGAAATGCAGCATAAAAGAAGACATTTGAAAAGAGAGAGAGAAGAGGAAAATGTTGGTAGATGTCTGGATGAATTTAGCTCTTTGTTTTCTGACATTTAATATGAAAAAGGGGCATATCCATCTGGGTCTAATAAAAGATACTCTGTACATTTGGGGAAATAATTTTTTCATTCAAAAGAGAATGAATTATAAAAAGACACTGAGAAATCTAAATAAATAAAACTGTGGTTATGCTAATGTTCGGATTGAATTTTTTTTTTTAAATAAAAGGTTGATTTCTCTGAATTCCCTGAAAGCGTGGCATCCCACGGCAGCTCAGCAACATCTTTCTACGTGGTCAGTGGACGTTGCTTTCTGAGCGTCTGAATTCATGCCAGGGTAGAGATTAGAGGCCCCAACAGCAGTGATTTCTACAGGTTTTTGGCAATAGACCTCTTCTCAAAGTAATTTATTTGCATAAATTTGTAAGTTCCAAGTTTCAACATTCACTTACTGTAAATCCAGTGAAAATGTGAGACTTTACTGTACACACGATCTGAAATCAGAGGTTATGATGCCTGTCAGAGTCGATATGTTCCTTTCTAGGCTTCATCTTGGCTACCTTGTCACGAGGAGCTGCATGTGGTTCACTGTGCAGTCTCAGGCGGGTCCAGACCTTGACAGAGGCATGACTGAGCTAAATCCACCAGTAGCTCTGGATCACCGAACGGGCACTTGCACTTCTACACGAGGAAGTCAGGCAGTGCTCCCAAGTCTTACGAGAGCTGCTGACCAGACACAGTGCAAGTGAGGCGTTGACCTTGCCAGTCTGCGCGCATTCCTCGTTCTGTGTCTGCTCTCCTGCTTGCTCGCCCATGTGTGAGCGTGCCAGAGCAGAAGCAGCACACCTTGTGAGAGGGAGCCCCCCGCCAGAGGGAGCCGTGTGGGTGTGCACCCTGGCATTGATGCTAGTGATGAGCACAACGTGGACAGAAGGCGAGACCTGGAACCCCCAGCCAGCTGCCCTGGGTTTGAATTTGACCTGTCACGTAGCAAATGTTTGACCTTCAGCAAGTTATTTAATTTTTCTTGGCCTCAGTTTTCTTGTCTGTGAAATGGGGATTATGATTGTGCCTTTTTCATGGGACTCTCAGGATGATTAAGTGCATAGGTAGCAGTTACATAGTGTCTGATATACAATAAGGACACAAAGTATTAGCTAATTTTATAGGAAAAATATTATCAAAATGTTTTATGGTGTAGCATGGAGGTTCCTCCTGGGGTAGCAGCCCAGCAGTCCCGCATCATTTTCAATGTGCCTCAGCGTTTATCGGAGCGTGCAGGAGTGGCGTGAGCGGCCAGCACCGCTGGGTGGGAGGACAGGCTGGTGGAAGAAAAGAGGACTGTGGATTAGGAGCTCTGCTGCTCCTCCTTCCGGGAAGGAGGCGACATAGTTTACCAGAGTTTATCTTAAAAAGGCCATGCGGGGCTGCAAACAATAGGAAAATTTCTATTCTGAAGTGAAGTCTGCATTTAAATAGTATATTAACCTGGTAGCATAAGTTGAAATTTGGATAGTTTCTAGCACACTAAAATAATATTTAAAACACATTTGGGTACGCAGGCCTTCTGTCAGTCTAGTTTGACAAATAATTATAGTTTGAAAATCCGTGCCCTAATTGTATGTGCCTAATGTACTGTCCATTCTAGAGCAGGTGACTGACAGTAAACAAATTTTTAAACTCACAGTGGACGATACCAAGTGTTGGCAAGGGTGCAGAGCCATCGGAACTCTCAAATGCTGCTGGAGGGAGTGTAAATGAAAAACCACAGAAAGCTGTTGGCAGTGTCCAGTAGAGTTAAAAATGTGCACCTGGAAAGAACCCAAATGTCTGTCAGCAGTAGAAAAAGCAAAAGTCAACTGTGATATATTCATGGCAGATAAAGTGAGTGAACAGCGTGGGTGGCTCTCAGCAGCTTAGTAATAAGGAAAATAAGCCAGACGGAAAGAGGACACATCATAAATTCCATCCCCGTGACATCTGCATGAAGCAGACAGCAGCAGCCTCTCTGCCAGCCCCGACCCGGCCTGTGAGCTGTCCCAGCCTCGCCGTGCGTTTGAATGTGCCCTGTGGCGCCTGTAAGAACGAAAGTGACCTGAGAACGCATTTGCCATCACGTGTTAGCAGCTCGAGTGCCCTTATTAAAGTGGCCCTTTAATAGGGGTGTGTGTGCCTTAAGACGATGTCCAAGAGAACATGCTTCACCCAAAGGGAGTTTTCTCTGGTGGCACTTCCTGCAGAGGTAGAGGGCAGGCTTTTGCCAGGGGCTCCTGGATAGTTTGGGGGAGAGAACGGTCTTTCCAGCATGGTGCCCACGTGTGAAAGAATGAAGTCGGGCCCAGCCACACAACACGTCTGTACAAGACCTGAATGTGAGCGCTGAAATTCTAAGACGCTTAGCAGAAAACACGGGCAGATCTTCATGACCTTGGATTAGACAGGAGTTTCTTAGACATGAATAAAAAGCATAAGGAACCAAAGGAGAAAATAGGTTCAAGTTCATCAAAATTAAAGCTTCTGTGCTTCAAAGGGCCAATTAGGAAAGTGAAAAGACAGTCCATAGGATGGGGGTGTATTTGCAAGCCTCTCCAACATCCCCAGTGGATGAGTGGTCAACAAAATGTGAGTTATCTGTTCAGTGGAGTATTGTCCAACTACAAGGACTGAAGCATTGACACTCTCTACAGCATGGATGAGCCTCATAAGAAAATGTGAATTATCTGTTTAACAGAGTATTATCCAGCCACGAGAAGGACTAGAGCGTTGACACGCACTACAGCGTGGATGGACCTCAAAAGACATATGCTAAGTGAAAGAAACTAGAAATAAAAAGCCTCACATTGTACGATTCCGTTTGTATGAAATGTTCAGAATAGGCAGACCCGTGGAGATAGAAGATAGATTAGTGGTTGCCAGGGGCTGAAGTGGGGAGGGGGGTAGTGAAGGCTCGTGGGTGCCGTGTGCCTTTTGGGGTGAGGAAGATGTTCTGGAATTAGTGGTGGTGACTGCACAAGTCTATAAATATAGTAAAAACAACGGAACTGTACATTTTAAAGGGTGAATTTTACAGTATGAATTATAACAGTATTAAAAGGTGAGGGGTGGGTAATAAAGAGATTTTTGGTGGAGTGTTGAAACCCTGCCAATTTATATTAAAAGTGATTTGTGAGAAGGTGACCCTGGTGGCTCATAATTTGTGTGTCTTGAGACTCAAAACACTACCCTTAGTTCTAGGATAGAGCAGAGCTTTTTGGGGTCAGAATCTTTCCTTATCTGTCAGTGTTGCAGAAACCTCACCTGCCTCTTCACTGGTCTGCCCTGCTGGCTTTGATGGGTCCAGTGAGAGTGTGCCCCAGTGTTGCCTTCTGGACCCCAGCAGCCTTTCCTGGAAAGCACCGGGGTGCGGCAGGAACCCAAAGCTGGCCAACGTGGTGCTGGCTGTCAGCCCCTCTGGGACAGAGTCTTTCAGGTAGGATCCAGGGCTGGGGCCCCCGCGTGGCCAGGCAAACCAGGCATGGTGACACCTCCATGACTCTGTTCTCAGCTCAAGAGGGCAGGATTGAGGCAGAAGGCAGCAGTCACCCAGGAGAGCAGGAGAGGAAGCCGGTGCGGGGACTTGCTCTCCTTCCTGTGGCCCAGTGAGAGGACCAATGGATAACCAAACTCCTGGTGGGGAGAGGTGGCAGGTGTGTGACCGTGAAGCAGTGTCCTGCCAGTAGATCCTCAGTACGAGTCATAACAGAGAACCTGATGTGCCTGCAGCAGGACAGAGGATGGGCAGAATGTGTATCTTGGGTGAAAACAGACTCACTTGCCACTTTTTTCACCCAGGACACTGTGTCAGGAGGAGACCTCCTCCAAAGCCTCACACTGTAACCTGCTCTTTCACTGCCTACAGCATTGTTGGGGTTAGTAGAACTCACACCAAACTACTCTTACAGCCGGTTCTTACAAGATCTTCTTGGGACAAGACTGAAAAACTACCCTCAAATTTCAGTAGCAGAAAGGGGCATTGGGAGTGTCGAATCTCTGATCACAGTTTCACCGTTTCTAAACTTTGAACTCCCAGGCTGGTGTAGTTACTGTTTGGACGTCATTGGTTTCTAACGGGTGTGCTGGGGACACCTGTGGACGGTGGAGCTGTTAAAGCAGCCCCTGGCTAGACCCCAAGCATTGTACAGAGGACAGTAGACACTTCCCACAGAGTGTTACCATTTTTCTGAAATGTGGGTACTTTTGAAATTAATAATATGTAAAAGTTAATTTGCTTGTGTCACTGAAATCATAGTGGCTTTCTCTAGGCAGTGGGAAAAGGTCTCACTGCCCCGTGAGTTCTGCAGGATTTTTGACCTCAGCGTCGTCCTCCTGTTCAGAACGGTGGGAAGCACTGATTTAAATCAGAGGGTTCAGAATGTGCCGCGTCGCATGGTCGAGCTCCACAGAAAAAGTGAGACTCTATGTAGCTTTAATTTATCAAATAGACTCTTTTGCAGCCATTATATTATATCGGTACAATTTTTAAAAAATTCACACCTGATATTTGTTATAATAAAAAGTGATGCAGGGTATTAAAGGATTCTTGTAATGATTCACCAAATCCTGAGTAGCCCAGCGTCATTGTGGGGCTGATGGTGCAGAACTGGCCTCATTCCCCACCTAACTAGGCCTGGTTATGAATAGGTCAGATTATTTCAACAGGCCAAATTACCTACCCTATGGCATCCGATGTGACAGGGAAGGCGGTACCTGTGATGGTGCGTGTGTACGCCCGGCATGGACTGGTGAGCGTGGTCGAGCACTGAGTGTTACTGTGTGTCTCGNTAGCAAATGTTTGACCTTCAGCAAGTTATTTAATTTTTCTTGGCCTCAGTTTTCTTGTCTGTGAAATGGGGATTATGATTGTGCCTTTTTCATGGGACTCTCAGGATGATTAAGTGCATAGGTAGCAGTTACATAGTGTCTGATATACAATAAGGACACAAAGTATTAGCTAATTTTATAGGAAAAATATTATCAAAATGTTTTATGGTGTAGCATGGAGGTTCCTCCTGGGGTAGCAGCCCAGCAGTCCCGCATCATTTTCAATGTGCCTCAGCGTTTATCGGAGCGTGCAGGAGTGGCGTGAGCGGCCAGCACCGCTGGGTGGGAGGACAGGCTGGTGGAAGAAAAGAGGACTGTGGATTAGGAGCTCTGCTGCTCCTCCTTCCGGGAAGGAGGCGACATAGTTTACCAGAGTTTATCTTAAAAAGGCCGTGCGGGGCTGCAAACAATAGGAAAATTTCTATTCTGAAGTGAAGTCTGCATTTAAATAGTATATTAACCTGGTAGCATAAGTTGAAATTTGGATAGTTTCTAGCACACTAAAATAATATTTAAAACACATTTGGGTACGCAGGCCTTCTGTCAGTCTAGTTTGACAAATAATTATAGTTTGAAAATCCGTGCCCTAATTGTATGTGCCTAATGTACTGTCCATTCTAGAGCAGGTGACTGACAGTAAACAAATTTTTAAACTCACAGTGGACGATACCAAGTGTTGGCAAGGGTGCAGAGCCATCGGAACTCTCAAATGCTGCTGGAGGGAGTGTAAATGAAAAACCACAGAAAGCTGTTGGCAGTGTCCAGTAGAGTTAAAAATGTGCACCTGGAAAGAACCCAAATGTCTGTCAGCAGTAGAAAAAGCAAAAGTCAACTGTGATATATTCATGGCAGATAAAGTGAGTGAACAGCGTGGGTGGCTCTCAGCAGCTTAGTAATAAGGAAAATAAGCCAGACGGAAAGAGGACACATCATAAATTCCATCCCCGTGACATCTGCATGAAGCAGACAGCAGCAGCCTCTCTGCCAGCCCCGACCCGGCCTGTGAGCTGTCCCAGCCTCGCCGTGCGTTTGAATGTGCCCTGTGGCGCCTGTAAGAACGAAAGTGACCTGAGAACGCATTTGCCATCACGTGTTAGCAGCTCGAGTGCCCTTATTAAAGTGGCCCTTTAATAGGGGTGTGTGTGCCTTAAGACGATGTCCAAGAGAACATGCTTCACCCAAAGGGAGTTTTCTCTGGTGGCACTTCCTGCAGAGGTAGAGGGCAGGCTTTTGCCAGGGGCTCCTGGATAGTTTGGGGGAGAGAACGGTCTTTCCAGCATGGTGCCCACGTGTGAAAGAATGAAGTCGGGCCCAGCCACACAACACGTCTGTACAAGACCTGAATGTGAGCGCTGAAATTCTAAGACGCTTAGCAGAAAACACGGGCAGATCTTCATGACCTTGGATTAGACAGGAGTTTCTTAGACATGAATAAAAAGCATAAGGAACCAAAGGAGAAAATAGGTTCAAGTTCATCAAAATTAAAGCTTCTGTGCTTCAAAGGGCCAATTAGGAAAGTGAAAAGACAGTCCATAGGATGGGGGTGTATTTGCAAGCCTCTCCAACATCCCCAGTGGATGAGTGGTCAACAAAATGTGAGTTATCTGTTCAGTGGAGTATTGTCCAACTACAAGGACTGAAGCATTGACACTCTCTACAGCATGGATGAGCCTCATAAGAAAATGTGAATTATCTGTTTAACAGAGTATTATCCAGCCACGAGAAGGACTAGAGCGTTGACACGCACTACAGCGTGGATGGACCTCAAAAGACATATGCTAAGTGAAAGAAACTAGAAATAAAAAGCCTCACATTGTACGATTCCGTTTGTATGAAATGTTCAGAATAGGCAGACCCGTGGAGATAGAAGATAGATTAGTGGTTGCCAGGGGCTGAAGTGGGGAGGGGGGTAGTGAAGGCTCGTGGGTGCCGTGTGCCTTTTGGGGTGAGGAAGATGTTCTGGAATTAGTGGTGGTGACTGCACAAGTCTATAAATATAGTAAAAACAACGGAACTGTACATTTTAAAGGGTGAATTTTACAGTATGAATTATAACAGTATTAAAAGGTGAGGGGTGGGTAATAAAGGTGAGGAAGATGTTCTGGAATTAGTGGTGGTGACTGCACAAGTCTATAAATATAGTAAAAACCACGGAACTGTACATTTTAAAGGGTGAATTTTACAGTATGAATTATAACAGTATTAAAAGGTGAGGGGTGGGTAATAAAGAGATTTTTGGTGGAGTGTTGAAACCCTGCCAATTTATATTAAAAGTGATTTGTGAGAAGGTGACCCTGGTGGCTCATAATTTGTGTGTCTTGAGACTCAAAACACTACCCTTAGTTCTAGGATAGAGCAGAGCTTTTTGGGGTCAGAATCTTTCCTTATCTGTCAGTGTTGCAGAAACCTCACCTGCCTCTTCACTGGTCTGCCCTGCTGGCTTTGATGGGTCCAGTGAGAGTGTGCCCCAGTGTTGCCTTCTGGACCCCAGCAGCCTTTCCTGGAAAGCACCGGGGTGCGGCAGGAACCCAAAGCTGGCCAACGTGGTGCTGGCTGTCAGCCCCTCTGGGACAGAGTCTTTCAGGTAGGATCCAGGGCTGGGGCCCCCGCGTGGCCAGGCAAACCAGGCATGGTGACACCTCCATGACTCTGTTCTCAGCTCAAGAGGGCAGGATTGAGGCAGAAGGCAGCAGTCACCCAGGAGAGCAGGAGAGGAAGCCGGTGCGGGGACTTGCTCTCCTTCCTGTGGCCCAGTGAGAGGACCAATGGATAACCAAACTCCTGGTGGGGAGAGGTGGCAGGTGTGTGACCGTGAAGCAGTGTCCTGCCAGTAGATCCTCAGTACGAGTCATAACAGAGAACCTGATGTGCCTGCAGCAGGACAGAGGATGGGCAGAATGTGTATCTTGGGTGAAAACAGACTCACTTGCCACTTTTTTCACCCAGGACACTGTGTCAGGAGGAGACCTCCTCCAAAGCCTCACACTGTAACCTGCTCTTTCACTGCCTACAGCATTGTTGGGGTTAGTAGAACTCACACCAAACTACTCTTACAGCCGGTTCTTACAAGATCTTCTTGGGACAAGACTGAAAAACTACCCTCAAATTTCAGTAGCAGAAAGGGGCATTGGGAGTGTCGAATCTCTGATCACAGTTTCACCGTTTCTAAACTTTGAACTCCCAGGCTGGTGTAGTTACTGTTTGGACGTCATTGGTTTCTAACGGGTGTGCTGGGGACACCTGTGGACGGTGGAGCTGTTAAAGCAGCCCCTGGCTAGACCCCAAGCATTGTACAGAGGACAGTAGACACTTCCCACAGAGTGTTACCATTTTTCTGAAATGTGGGTACTTTTGAAATTAATAATATGTAAAAGTTAATTTGCTTGTGTCACTGAAATCATAGTGGCTTTCTCTAGGCAGTGGGAAAAGGTCTCACTGCCCCGTGAGTTCTGCAGGATTTTTGACCTCAGCGTCGTCCTCCTGTTCAGAACGGTGGGAAGCACTGATTTAAATCAGAGGGTTCAGAATGTGCCGCGTCGCATGGTCGAGCTCCACAGAAAAAGTGAGACTCTATGTAGCTTTAATTTATCAAATAGACTCTTTTGCAGCCATTATATTATATCGGTACAATTTTTTAAAAATTCACACCTGATATTTGTTATAATAAAAAGTGATGCAGGGTATTAAAGGATTCTTGTAATGATTCACCAAATCCTGAGTAGCCCAGCGTCATTGTGGGGCTGATGGTGCAGAACTGGCCTCATTCCCCACCTAACTAGGCCTGGTTATGAATAGGTCAGATTATTTCAACAGGCCAAATTACCCTATGGCATCCGATGTGACAGGGAAGGCGGTACCTGTGATGGTGTATTCCCCACCTAACTAGGCCTGGTTATGAATAGGTCAGATTATTTCAACAGGCCAAATTACCTACCCTATGGCATCCGATGTGACAGGGAAGGCGGTACCTGTGATGGTGTGTGTGTACGCCCGGCATGGACTGGTGAGCGTGGTCGAGCACTGAGTGTTACTGTGTGTCTCGGTGTGCGCTGAGCTGGTCACAGTACAACTGTGGTTCTGGAGCCAGACTGCTTGGTTCTGCCGTTTGCTGTGTGGCCGTGGGCAAGTCTGTTTAGCCTCTTTGTGTCTCCGTTTTCAGATCTGAGAAACGGAAATAGCAATGATGATAATAATAGTGCAATAATAATAATACCTTACAAAGTCGTGAGACTCAAGTGACGGGCACGGGTAGGCTGCTCAGAACAGTGCCTCATACTGGGTAAGCATTCCGTTGTACTGATGATATCACCGTGAGTTTCGCATGTCTAAAAGGCAATGCTGTTGAGGTTTTATGAGCAGATTTTATTTTTTGTCGTGGAAATGCGAGTTTGTGGCGAAGGACACTAAAATATATTTTCAGCTTGGGCAGAATCAAATAAAACTATCTTTAATACAAATCTTTCTTGAGTTGTTTCTGGCCTTCAGCAGAAATAGCTATAAAGCCAAGGTAAAAACGTTTATCCTTCACGTGGCTGTGGCACTTCGTAACCTTTCAGAAGGAGCTTTTAGAATGAAACGTAGCCCAGGGCTCCAGAAGAAGACTTCCACAGAGAAGAAACGGTTCTGTGCGTCTCAGCAGACACGGCGTGGTTCCGCAGAACTCAGCCTTCAGCCTGCCTGGGCTGTGTTGTCCCCACCCGCCTCCTCGCCAAGACCTCACAGTGTGGCTTCCTGGTGCATGGCCTGCAGACACTGCTCTGCAGCCCAAGTGGCTCTGGTCGCTTACAGAAGGTGAACTGCTTTTGTTCATGACCCACTCACTGGTGGAGTCAGCGCTGCATTATTGGATAATCCCCATCTCAGCCACTTACATCGTGTTGCACTGAACATGGAGGATGAGATCTAATTTACCAAGCATGGAATTTTGTGCATTTTTAATTCTAGATGTCTTGGTTGTTTGAGAACAAAATAGGAAGCGATGGCACTGGTTTGAGTGATTTTTACGTGGGTTTTGTCTTTTCGTTTAGAGAAGTGTTTTAAAGAATATGAAGCCAAAACAGGCAACAAAAAGATTTGTGGTGTAGGAAGATGCTCCCAGAACTGTGCCCGTGTGTTCCCACCGAACTTTATAGTTTGGGGGGTGGGTGCTGGGGAGATGGACAGGCAGCAGCAATGGGGGCTGGGAGCTGTAATTAGGAGGGGCAGGCTCAGGGAGCTTTAGTATAGGGGAGGGGGTCAGGGAGCAGTATTGGGGTGGGGGGCTGGCCTGGCAACTGCAGGGCTGTGGGGCAACCCTGGGGGCCGAGGGCACCAGCCTCTCAGGGTGGGCCATGGCCCAGGTGGAGAGCTGGGTCAGGAGACCTGAGCTCATCCTCGTCCATAGGTGTGTGGGTGGGGTGGGCAGGTGATGCATAGGGGTTGGGTGACATGGGCCAGGGTGGGTGACTCGGGTGGGAAGAGAGCAGCAGCAGCCTCTGCGGCAGGCAGAAAACTCCGTCCATATGCTGGACTGGGGTGGGAGACCCTGTCTCCATGTTCCCCCATCCTGTGTCCTCTCTGTCCTCCCCATCCTGCATCCATCCCATCCTATGTCCCCCCTGTCCTCCTCCTGTTCCCCCTGTTCCCCCATCCATTGTCCCCCCCCCCCATCACATGTCTTCCCACACGCCAGGCCTGGCACGTCCCTGGCCTTCTCGGCCTCCGCAGGGCACCCTGGCTGCCTCCTGAGCTCTTAAGGGTTTGCGTCCCTTGTGCCCATGGTGGATACAGGTGTGGGCATTTCAGGAATGTCCTGCACCTGCCTTATCGGCCCACTGTTGGGTGAAGTCAGACCTCTCAGATCCCTCCTGCTCCCAGCCCAGCGCTGAGTCCTGGGTGGACTGCCAGACCCACGGCCCGAAACTCACCCTCATAATTCTGTGTCCTCTACCCACACTGACCCGCACGCTGGAGCTGTCACACACTCACACACACTACCCCAAAACAGGCAGCCCCTGTGGCCCCCCATCTCTCCCTGCAGCCGGAGCTCGGGTGGGGAGGGCCTCAGAGGACGGAGTGAGCAGGCTGCGCCCTCGCCAAGGGCCCTCGTGCACACGGTTCCCTGCCCAGGCCTCCCGCCTGTGTCTGGGCCACGTTCAGCAGACACTGTGATGTTTCTGCCTGTGGTCCTGTCACATTGTTTTCTGTCTGCCTTTGGGCAGCAGAGCCCGGGGGTCGGGGGTGGGGGGTGGTATCTCTCCTTTAACATAAGCAGGTCCGTCGAGCCTCCTCTCCAGTGACTGTTCTAGGTCTGAGGAGACAGAAGTGAAGTTGCCCCCTCCGTGCAGAGTGCTCCCCCCGTATCCATGCTGAGAACAGGGTGTGGAGGGCAGCCTGTCACCTCAGAGGGGGCAGCCAGAGCCTGAAAGCAAGCGTGATTACTAATCCCTGGTCTAGACGGTACCAGGTGGAAGAGAGATTTTTAAATGAGTTCAGGTTCACTGAGAGACACTTGTCGACTGGTGTAATGTTGGGTTGAGCACACACACGTCAGGCCCGCTTTGCCTGGGACAGGCACTTCTGCAAAAGATGGCTGTCACGTGCCACCTCCCGCATCAGGTTGTGTCTAGAACACCAGCTTCTGAAGCACAGTGCACGTGCCCAGAATACAGACCAAATCGAGGAGGGGATCCTCAGCAGGGAGCTCTCTGCTGGGGGCAGGCCTGGGGCAAAGGGCTTCATTGTGAAGCATTAGTGCTGACGTCATGGAAGTTTATAGCAGGTGGCTTCTGATTTAGCAGGTTGTGGGTTTTAGGGTAAACTTGACAATTAGTACTAATTTTAGGTACTGGAGAACTAAAAGTGAGAAAAAGAAAAACTAAAACTGCTTGATTGTGTAAAACTGGTGATAATTATGTTAATTTGTATGGAGCCTATTACAGGTGCCAGTTACCCACGGAGCATAATGACAGCCTTCTTTCTGGTGAACTCCCAGACTGACTTTGTTTTATCTTACTCAGACGGTCCATCTCACACACGATGACCAGCCTCCAAACCACCTCCCCTGCGGTGCGGCTGGAGCACATGTTCTCAACCCAAGAACTAGAAAGAACGTTTTTGGATTCTGACCCTTGAGAGCACTGGGACTTCTTTATGGACACGTATTTTTTCACTAAAATGACCACTTTCATTTTATCGTGTGTGGGGGGAGAGGGGAAGAAACTCAAGAATTGACTAGAGAGCTGAGAAATGTAATTTACCGAGGCTAATCTGATTAGATTTTAAGCACCAGTGGCGCAGCGCATAACAGAGAGATTGTGGACTGTCTTCACATGTGCAGAGGCTTAATGGAGAAGCGGTCACTGGCCTGCTGTGGCTTTTGTGGGGAGATTCAAACTCACAGTGCTCCCGTCCTTTACTGTTTACTCATCGTGACAAAGCACGTGGGTTTTGAGTTGTCTGCCTCATGGAAGTGAACCGCACATTTTCACCAATGAAAGGAACATGATTCTATTAATTAGCATTGTCAGAAGACGGGATGGGCCTAGGGAGGTCTTCAAGAGTGTGACTGTCATGCAGATGCCACCGCTTCCTTGTGGAGTGTAGTGGCTTGTAGAGAGGGTGGAGATTCTTTCTAGAGCTGGTGGCTTATTCAGATGCCCTGAGTTCCCTTCAGAAGAGTGGTGGCTTATGCAGATGCTGTAGGTTCCTTCTAGCCTAGGATTTAATGACAGTAAGTTTAAGCCAACTTATATAGTTTAAGGGGGAAAAAACGAGTGGTTGTTTACCTGCTGTGGACTGAGCATGTCCCTCCCTAGGGTTTAAAAGTAGGCCCCTCGGGCCGGCCCCGTGGCGCACTCGGGAGAGTGCAGCGCTTGGGAGCACAGCGGCGCTCCCGCCGCAGGTTCGGATCCTATATAAGGACTGGCCGGTGCGCTCACTGGCTGAGTGCGGTGTGGGTGACACCACGCCAAGGGTTGCGATCCCCTTACCGGTCACAAAAAGGACAAAAAATAAATAAATAAATAAATAAATAAAAGTAGGCCCCTCAGTCATCCAGAAGGTTTATTTTGATTTTTGGAATTTTGCCAAGGACTGTAACCAGGTGTTTGAAAGAGAGAGGGTGGGAGTGTATTTGTATAGTATTTGGTTATGATTGTATCAGTAGTGGCAGATGTGGATTAAGCCAATTTTCAGATCACAGTATTTTTTGCTGGTGTGATAAGTGGTCATTTTAGCAGTAACACTGTGACACCTGAGCCATGCTCCAAATGGGGTGAGTTTTGTCCTTGTCTCTTTAGCGTGAGAAGTGGCTGCTGCTTTGGCATAGTTTGTCAGTTGGCAGGGAAGTCCGTGAGGAACCAGGGAAGTGTCACCACCCTCCCATGAGCCTGATGGGATGGTCTAGATGGTGGGATTTGAGGGCTATTTTCTGTATGTTAGTTTACCATGGTTTTCTCTGAATGGCGATTTCAGGAATGGTTATTTTTGTTGGTCCATCTTACACATAAGACTTCCTAACCTCCCTGTCGGTGGCCCTCCTGGGTGTGTTTCTCACACGACTGCGAGGAGGCTTTGCTGTCATGAGAGGTTCACATGCCAGTGCTCCCGCCTGGCCTCTGACCCCTGCCCCATCCTCATCGAGTGTCCCCCTGCACCCCTGCATGCGGCACCTGCGGCGTCTCAGCACTGTCCTTGCAGTGTCCTGCCTCTGCTGGGGTGCATCTCTCCGCACTCTCTTCTGCCGGCCGACCTTTACTCCTCTTTCTGGAGTGTAAAGTGCGGGGTCCTGCGTCCTCCCACACTCAGCTGGGGTTAGAGATGTGCATGTGTTAAATGAAAGAAAAGTGTCAGGAACCATTTCAAATCTAAATCCTCCAGACCATGATAGCTTGTAGCTGTGTGTGGTGTTGCCGAATGGCTTTAAGATGAATTTCAGTATATAGAATCAGCCTTAGCTAATGTAGAGCCTAAGTTAAAATTATCTGAAATAAGCAAAAAAAAAGGTCTGAAAGAGCCATCCTAGATTGCAGTATTTCGAACCAAGTGGAAAGAGTATGACTTAAGACTCTACCTCTGGTAGTACACAGGGTCGTGAGGAGGGCAGGTCTAATCCAGAGCAGTGTTGTGGTCAGGAGGAGACAACAGCCACACGTTTCCTGCATCCTTCCCGTGGGTCCCCGACTTTGCCTTCCATCCATGCTGACAACGCTCAGTGGGTTAAGTATAGGAAAAAGCTTTGAGAGTAGGTCTTATTTTCTGTTTTGCTTAGATATCAAGTTAATCTAACCAAAGGTAGGGAAGTGAGACTGCCCATCAGAAGCCCGTAGAAGGTTTGTGTCATGAATTTGCAGGTGGACTCTGCATCTGACATCCAGCAAGCTGTTTATTCAGGGATGGGTCCCTGCCACTTCTGAACGTGACCGCTGCGGAACTGCCAGTCTCCAGCCTCAAGTTGGCGCTTACCGCTGTGAGGTTCTGTGATGTCATGGCCACAGTGGTCTGTCAGACAGGATTGTATCGTGTCTGTCCTCCAAAACCAATTTCTCCCCGCCAGCAACACTTGTTATTTTCCGTTCTTTTGATGGTGGCCAACCTAATGGGTGTGAGGTTGTATCTCCTTGTGGTTTGATTTACGTTGCTCTAGTGACTAGTGATGGGGAGCATCTTTTCACATGCTCATTGACCACAGATACCTCTTCCTTGTAGAAATGTCTGTTCATGTCCTTTGCCCACTTTTCAGTCTGCTACTTTATTTTTATGTTGTTGACTTGTATTGTTTTGTTTATTTTTTTAAGCTTCGTGAGTGGTACTAATGTGTGGCCAGGTTGGAAACTGCTGATCTCAATGAGTAACAGGTCTGACCGTAGATTCTGGTTAGAGTGTTGGCTGGGAGGACCAGTCACAGAGGAGGTGAGAGTCACACTGCACATGGACATGGAGACGTCTCCCGCACAGTGGGGATCAGGAGGGACTGCTCGGGTTGGTATCGGGCCAGGGACGATCCAGGAGTGATTCACTTACAGCTGGAGAATAAATGGATCCTCAAGGAAGCCTCGTTAGGGAGCAAGGGAGGGGCTCTCAAATGTCCCCCGGTCCCTGATGAGGGGCTGGGAAGGAGAGTCAGCATCGAGGGAGATAGTGGCAGAAAGTGCTTGGGCCCTCCGAGCCTGTGACCTGGCAGACACTCACACAGCCTCTGGAGCACAGCCGCCCTGGTCCCTGAGGATTCCCTTCCACTCTGCAAGTGGGCGACAAGTCTCAGGCCAGTGATGCCAAGAAACTGCAAAGGCAAATAGTTTTTTGGCAGTGTTTCGAAGAAACATGCTTTTCTTAAGAGAGTGCACTGTGCACACGTTTGACAGCTTCTCTGTAGCTTTTTCCCAATAGACAAAGTAACAAGGCAAATAGTTTTTTGGCAGTGTTTCGAAGAAACATGCTTTTCTTAAGAGAGTGCACTGTGTACGCGTTTGACAGCTTCTCTGTAGCTTTTTCCCAATAGACAAAGTAACATAGTACTGTGTGCAAAAGAAAGGAAAAGGCAAAATCGAAGGGGTGGGGTGAATTTATAAAATATCTGCAGACAGACGCTGGAAGGCATTTACAGGACTCCCACACCAAGATGGGTCTTCATTACCTTTTAATTCTGACCATCACGTAGTAGACGTATTTATTCTGAGAAGTGATCATAAATATGAACGCAGTTTTAAGATTCTGGGGATGCATGCTTCTTTCTTGTTAATCCAAATAAGCAATGATGTTGTCTGCTAGCTGGCCACAGAAATAATGTAAAAAATGTTTTAAAACCATATCATCAGGAGAAAATGCTGCTCATAGATCAGTATCATCATTAAAAATTTCATTAAAATTTCAGTATGTGGTCAGCTCTGACTGCTAGAAAAGCCTCAGGGCCATGCTGGTGCTTTTAACACCTTAAGTTTGTTAAAGTCGACCACTGCCGTCCTCTGCTGTGGCGTTCCCCGCCTTTTCCACATCACAGAATGTTTTAGTCCATTTTGTGTTGCTGTAACAGAAATACCTGAGATGGGTAATTTATAAAGAAGAGAGGTTTATTTGTCTTATGATTCTGGGACAGCTGCATCTGGCACGGGCCTCAGGCTGCTTCTACTCATGGTTGAAAGTGGCAGGGAGCTGGGGGTACAAGCAGATCACATGGCGAGAGGAAGTGAGAGAGAGAGAGAGAGAGAGAGGGGAGGTGCCAGGGTCTTTTATACAAACAGCTTTTTTAAGGAACTAATAGAGCTAGGTCTCTCTCAGGTCCCCCACCCCCCCAGAGAGAGCATTAATCCATTCATGAGGGATCACCCCCATGACTCAATCAGTTTCCAACACTGCCACATTGGAGATCGAATTTCCACATGAGTTTTGGAGGGACAGCACATACAAACTCCATCACAGAATATGTGAAGAATGACAGTGTTTGAACGGTGTGCATTGGGTGAATGGACAGGCAGGGTCTGAGGGTGTTTGAGGCTGGAGTGACTATCCCCGAGGCCTGAGCTCCTGTGACCCTCCATGGTGCGCCACCGGGAAGCTCGCTGCTCGTGTGCCACCTCTGCAGACCTGTCCTGCTCTCTAGGCCTCCAGGCTCTCTGCTTAAATCCAGTAGCATCAAAGCAGCAGTGGGGTTGATGTTGTCACCCTGGGCCCCAGCCATCTATTTCTGATGCCACGCTTTAAAAAAAGAGAGAGAAACTTTTATTTTGCAGCATTTTAAACATTTATTTTAAAAGTATTTTACTGTTGAATGACTATTTCTTAAGTTGACAGTATTCACTCAAAATATACCAGCATTGGTCAAAGGCTTAAATTTTTCACGAGGAGAGTTGCAACTTGCAGAGTATTGAAGGAGTATTTTTATTTGTTTTCACATCTTTGTTGGTAAAAGTAGGCACAGGAGAGTACAGATGTCAAAAAGAAGCAGGAAACATAGACGGGTGTCTGGGAAGGCACCGTACCTGGCCTGCAGCCGCAGGAGGCTGGGGGGCAGGCTACGTGGGGACCCACAAGCGAGCCGAGGGCACGGGATTGAAATCCCCTTCAACCGGGGAGGCTGTTCCACATCTCCGTGGCAGCTCTGCGAGTGTCTGGGCGCGGGTGCTCGGGTGCGGTTGCTCCGCCAGTGCTTGGGGCTGGGGTTGCAGGCCGCATTGCTTTGGGGAAGGCTGGAGGCGGCCTGTCCAAAAGGAGAGCTGCTGCTGGCCCCTCGTGACACCAGGGTCACTGCTGTTGTGTGTCTTCTGCACCAGCACCTTGCCAGACTGTCTGGTGTGCAGGGTGGGCGAGGGGTGAGGCTCCTCTTGCTCCTGTCCTGCGCGGTCCCTGAGCCAGGTGGCTGGGGTGGTCAGTAGGCCGGCCGCTGTGTCATGGGTGAGTTCCTGGGCTCATCTGATGGGCTGTGGACTCTGTGGCTCACCTGTGATGCTTTTGGGAGAGTCGGTGCCCTGTGCCCTGGTCTTCAAATTGAACAAGCACCTGGGAGAAAGAAATCAGAACATCTTGTGCACCCGTGGAATGTCAAAGTGTGAGGGATCTGTCACAGGCAAGGGCTGTTTCTGTGGTTGACTATACAGCAGCGAGCCTCTATTTCTCTTTCGGCTTCATTCATTGAACAGATGGGATCTGGTGCCTCCCCCACCTGGACGTGCTGTTGGCCTGACTGTGGCATCCCTGCTGGGCAGCCAGTTACAGAGGCCAGGGCGGCAGGCATGAGGGCAAGGCAGGGAGTGGGGCACTCCCACGGGGCATTGGGAGGCGGCTCTAATAGCACACGCAGGAGCCTGAGCCTGAGGAGTACATAAAGCCCCTACTCTCCCCCCAGGAAGAACGTTCCAGGCTGTGAGTCATCTGTCCAGCCCTGGATGATTCTCCGAGGTGTGGGAGGGGGCTCTGGGGCCCCTGCTCTGCCCGCGCCTCCGCAGGTCCGTGCCTGGAGTGTGGACCCTTCTCACCTCCCCCGGCCCTTCGTGTCTCCAGCACCAAATGTGCCTACACTGCAACTGGGTGTGCACTTGTGAGAAAATTAATGGGCAGTTTTTACTCAGAGAGGTTCTGACCATACAAACTTAATTGCCCTATAAATGGAGCAAACCACACATTTCTACACAACAAAGTACCATAATGTGGTTTAATAGCCTGGAATAACATCAGAATGCCAGTGATTTACTTTCCATCACCAGGAACCAGTGGGTTCTGCAATCCTAAAATTGCGAGGGAGAAAATGTCGCAGTTGTCAGTGTAACATCAGGAATTTCCAGGAAAGTCTGGCAAACACTGTCTCTTGGGAGCAGCCTCCAGCTGTTTCCAGCAGCTGCCTGCAGAGGGATTTTCTGGGAGCACTTTCTCGGGGTTGGTCAGAAGGGCTAGGAGACAGTGCGTCCTCCTGACACGTGCTGGGTGGCCTCTGTGCCCTGCTCACACATGAGTTAAAAATTAAGATGTCGTCTTCATTTTTCACCCAGTCTTAGGACAAGAGGGTGAAGATACCAAGATTGGGATGAGCATGAATTAACGTGCATTCCTCCCTTCCACAAACAGTGGGTGCCGCGAACCCTGTGTGTACTGTTTCCTCCTAATGCCCCCGGAGGTCCCTCCGTGTCGTCATGTTATATGACAGCGCCCACGTTCCTTCTGCGGGTGGTGGTTTCCCACAGTTGGCTCATGAGCCCTTACTGATAGACGTTTGGGCTCCAGCCTTCTGCTGTTATAGATAACGTTGCAGTTAACAGCCGTGTGCGTGCACCGGTTGTGTTTTTGCAGGAACATCTTTGGGATAGATTTACAGGACACAGGTTTCTGAGAAGGGGGGTATATTTATGTTTTTGCATTCCTGCATTGTCACCAGAATGGACCAGTGGTGTACACCTACCTGTCTGTCCTCACCACAGGTTTTCTCTAGCTTTCCCATCCACTCCATCCCCCCGTGTCCTGCTTGGCCATGGGGTCTTCACACTTTCTGTGGAGTCTGGGCGGGAGGGTTTCAGGCCTCCCAGCCCACACAGCTCTGTCACAGCAGCTCAGCTCACCATGGGGGCACCAGCAGCTGTCAACAGTCCATACGGCCGGGGCCACTAACACCTGACGATGGACGTGAAATTTCACTTTCCTATAATTTTTCACGTTACAAATTAATTACTTTTCTTTTGATTTTTTCCAGCCATTTAAAAATGTAAAAGCAATCTTAGTTCACGGACCGTATACAACCAGGCTGCAGGCTGCATTTGGACTGTGGGCCATTTGCCACCCCCTGCTCGACAGGTCAAAGGTCGCTGGATGTTGGCTCCCTCTGCAGAGCCCCACCTTTTCCTTGGATCTTAGGAACTCTGCACCAGTTTTGAAGAGTCCCGTCTTCACTCCAGCAAGAGACTGTTTTCCGCATTTTTCCTGTGCCCTCGAGGTGGCCATCCACACTGGCGCGGCCATAGGGCAGCACGCTGCATCGCTGTGGATCATTCCGGTGCCTCCCTGAGCCTCAGTTTCTTGTCTGTAGAGTAGGCTCAAGAAGCGCCTGTCCTTCAGGATTGTCGCAAAGGTTAGAATTGGACGTTTCAGGTACCTACTAGGCATTAAAAAACGGTATGTTGTTACTGTTTTAAGATTTCATTCTGAGTTTTTAAAGCTGGGCTAAAAATGTGCATATTGGTCATATATGCAGCTGCGATGGAGTCAGCGGCAGACCCCCGGCTGTGTGACAGCACTAGAAGGTGACCAGAGCGTCCCTTCGTTTGTAAGGAATGTAGGTAGTTACTTTATCATGGTGATGGTCGTTGGCTTGTCTTCCTGGATAGTTTCTCAGTTTCCATATCAGTAGAATGAGACAGGACGTGGCAGGTTGTCACAGTTTCAGCTGTGGTAATGGCGATGAGCGCGCTGCAGAAGTGGAGCTTTTTGTCAGCGTGGGGCGGGATGATAGTAGATGTCGCTCATGTGTTTCCTCATGTAATTCCATAGCTAATTCCTCCCTTAAGTCCCCAAAGCTCTCTCACGTATTCCATTTCCATCATGGGGTAATTGTCCAGGAGAGTTAAAGCAGTAGTTTGCCTATATTGAGATGGCACACGTGTATTTATTCATTCAGAAAATAATAACGGAGCGTCTGCCACGTGCCGAGCATCCTACCAGACAACTTACTAAGCTAGCCTATACCGCATGGCTCCTTTTTAAGTGTAAGGGATTAAAAAATGCACAAGCTGCAGACCCCACCTTCAGGGTGATTGGTCATATTATTGTCACAGAGGCTGGCAATGATCAATAACATTGTTCCCAGAATTAGTTCTGATCATGGAGGTATGTGAGCAGCGTAAACTTCACGGGGCCTCCTACTGTTGACTTACGTTTATTATAATGACACTTGGACTTTTACAACATTAAACTATCCTTATGCCATAAAACCAAAAATAAAACACAAATTAAATAGAATTTAAGCTGTGAAACAGGTTAAGCTGCAGGCGGGGCCTAAGATTTTGATCTGTACACATGGACATCTGACCAAGAGAAATAGTGAGGCGTGCGGAGGCACTCATGGAACAGGTGGCTGATGGTCTGCTGTGGCTGTCACTGAGGCAGAGGCTGTGGAGGTCCACCCCAGGTGCCAGCTGGCACCGCAGCGTGTCACGGATCAGAGGGGGAATTCCACTGGTGGGTTTGTACCGTCTCCTCCTGGTCTTTAATGGGATTCCTCATTTGCCAAAGGGGACTGTGAATGTAGGAGTCACACGTTTTGGTCCTGAAGACTCACTGCTGAGGGGCAGCAGTGAGGGGTCCTGGAGACCCTTTACCCAGGAATCACGTGTGCTCTTCGTTACTTCTCAAGGCGTCCACAACGAGAATCCTGCTGGACCCGTGTCCCTCACCACCCCAGGATTTGGGTGCGCTTCTTGTGTGCATGATCTCATCCAGCAAAGGTCCTTCCAGGAAGCTCTTTACCGAGGTCATGCTGGGCATGCCGGTTCTGTTCCCCAGGGGACCTGTAGACTTTATGCCCATGACATGCATGTGTGCTAGTTACCTATTATCTGTTGCTGAGTAGCAAATTACCCCAAACTTAAAGCAACAGCCATGTTTATTACCTCAGTTCCAAGAGCAGGTTAGTGGGACATTTTTCACTTCCTGGTTCAACCTTGGTGTCACTTAGTGGCCTGCAGTAACAGTACAGTGTTTTGTTAAAGCCAAGAGAATAGGCATGTGCAGGCCAGCAACAGAACCTGATGCCAGTGGGGGGTGGGGCGTGGGGGGGTGGTCCAGGGAGCAAGCCAGCCTGACACCCAGGGGAGTCCTGCGAGCTGGGGCGAGACGGCCCTGCCTCCATCCACAACCAGATTCTAGAATGTGCTTATTAACCACATGTATTTCTTTGGGCTGTGTGACTTACATGCTCATGTCCTTCACTGAAATTCAGCTTATCTTTTTCTAATTCATTTTTAAGAGTTATTTTTGCAGTAAGGATATGAATCTTTGTGTGTTTCAAAAAAGAAAAAGAGAGTAGAATAATGGTTACCAGAGGCTGGGAGGGTTGAGGTGGGTGGAAGATTAGGGGTGAACTACTGGGGACAAAACTCTGCTGCCTACCCTAAGTGAATCATTATGCAGGTTATGCATGTATTGAAACAGCACACTTTACCCCACAAAAATAAATATGAATAAAATTTAATTTAAAAAAAGAGAGACTAGAGGAGGGAATGGGATTTGGGATTTTTCCTAGTCTGAAGGTAAAATGGTATGGTGGAGAAAAGGAGGTGTTTGCTGGGGGTGGAAGGGTACCTCCAAAGTGGATACTTGTGTGTGCTTCCTGAGGTGCAGTCCAGAAGTTTCTGTCGTAGAACAGGAGACAGTCTGAGGACGAGTGTCTGACAGCGGCCCATTCCTCTGGTTTAGTAGCTCCAGGATGGAGAATTTTCAGACACTGGATGTCTTTTAGGGAAAAGTGGAAATTAAAATATATTAACTGGTTATTTTAGCAGCTTTGACATCTAGTAATTTGCTAGTTTAAATTATTGCATACTAGTTGCATGGTTTATAAAATTACTGCCGTTCAAAAAGTAGCTTTATGTGGAGTTATTCCATAACTATCCAAATACCTGCTATATACGAGATATCATCCTAAATGCCTGTTATTTCAGCAAAAGATAAAAGGTTATTACTGATATTTTTCAACATATTACAAATAGAGCTGTCCGAGCTGATGGGATTTAGCGAGTCCAGGGTCCCTTGGTGGTTGCCAGTTACAGAAGGCAAGGGGCAGGGGCTGACAGCAGAGGGACCGTGATTGCCACAAAACAAAGAAGTTGTGTCTCCCGTCTTTGTGTCCTCTGCAGCAGCAGCAAACATAGGAAGCTTTCATTTTCAGAGAATAAACAGGGTGAAAAATTCCCAGTTTATTTCATGTAGATTTTCTAGAAGGGAGTATGTCTAACCCACCTGTTTTCTGAGTGTATTGTATTATTGTTTTCAATTTTCTCATGTCTGTGTTAATACCTTCACACATATTTATGAAAACTGGGAAACTTATTCAGATGAAGCCTAATTTCTCTGCTCTTTCACATTTTTATATTGTGTTTCTGAAAGTTGGCTGATGTTTTTGGATCCCTGTGGAGGACTGATTTGCGTCAGGAGAGCCAGAGGCCCCCATGGAGCTGGCCTGAGACTCTCCCCTGGTCCCTGGGCCTCATGACACGGAAAGAGCCATCCTGTGCTGGAGCCATCATTAAAAATTAAATTATATAAGTGAATAATTAAATAGGCTGTATGAAAACAAAGGTAACAAGTGCTCAAAACTTATTGCTTCCCAGTTGTTTTCCTTTATTTCACCTGGTCCGTGCCTCTGAGGGTGTCCGTCCTATCTGCACAGCAGTAGAGCCACCAGCAGCCCGTGGCATCGGGTCTCTGCCTGATGTTCGGGTAGCTGGAAACAAGCAGGCGGGCATCCAACAGGGCTGGCCTTACACCTGTCCTGCACGGTGCTGCCACCAGCGTGTCTGGCAGTGAGCCCCATAGTAGGCACTGGCATTCTGATGAGCCCTGGGCAGACGCAGTGACCTAGATTTCATTCCAGTTTCAGTCTTTGCTTTTACACTAGAAATACTTGAAATAAAAATAATTGATCAGTACACGTTTCTCGTGTCTTAAACCTGTCATGCTAGCTCCTCTCAACCTGAAATCAAAGAATCACTCTAATAATTAACACTTATAGAGCATTTTCTAGTTTCTGTGTATACAAGGGCACTTCAGAAAGTTTGTGGAAAAATGGAATTAGAAGATAACGCTGCCGGAAACCAACTCTGCAGGATTCATTGGACCTGAACCAGGTGGTGTGGCGTCGGCGAGGAAAGAAAGGGTCGGACCACAGATGTCTAGTGCAAGTGTGGACAGCAACCACAAGAATCTTGCTTTATTTATATGTTTTACTTAATCTTTTACATAATGATTCATCTTTTAGTCAGAACATTTCTTATTTTGTTTCTATTGAAAAAGAAAGGTCAAAACGTTCCAAAGCACTCATGCTGTGATAAAAGCACCCACTCATGCATCAATAGTTCACCCCAAAGCCTGTGGCTCGTGGCCAGGAAACTATACAACAGCAGCAGGCTTGGCTTTAAAGAGCGTCAGACTTTTAGTTTAAACTATAATCCTTAACCTTCTTAACTTACAGTTTAACCCTTTTTAAATCTTACTTATACTTACTATACTTAATTTTAATAACATTGATTAGCTATGGTTAACAATTTAATATTGCTTATACTCTATATTGATCATTTTAATTTATAATCAGAATCACAATATTTATACCTTTTATTTCCCTGCCAATAGACTCCGGGAACAGCACAGGGGACAAAGTGAAAAGTTAGATGATCCTACTCAAACTAACAAAAACACACCATATCATTCTTATTATTACTAAGGGAAGAACATGTTCTTGGTAAATCAAGTGAAACTCTGGGAATGGAGAGAAACAAAGAAATCCGTAACTGGTTGATGATCAATTAGTTGTAAGCACCACTGCACTGGGACCCACCACCTCCCTGGGGGATGTGGATAGAAATCCAACGTAATAACTTCATTCCACATGTACAGGAGCATGACCACAGCCACAATGGGTCCATGCACACATCACTAACAAGAAAGACTAATGACAAAATTAAATGGAGCCAACCCATACCGGGAACATGCGTCAAAAACAGCTTTAGTACTAACAATGCCCTTTAAATAAACCAGTTAATTTTGACATGTCCTTTGAGAAATTCCAGAGAATTTCCCAAAGCCATACTAAGCCAAAAGGTTAGGCTGTTTAATTCTGGGAAACCTTGTCAGGCAACCAAAGGTGAACAAACAAGAAATTCCATGGAGCCGTGCCACACACACGGGACCCCCTTGTAGCCTGCAGAACAAGGGGTATCACTCAGGCTCCCATGCTGTTCCCTATAGCAGGATGGCTCACGGCGTTACACAAATCTTCCCTTGAACTTTTTGAAGTGCCTCCTCCATATTCAGAATGGCTCATGGCATCAGGGTGTGCCCTCTTACAAACGCAGGCGGACTCGGGTGCAGCAGTTGGTGAAGGAACTGGCTTTAGAAGTTTCAGCTTTGTAGTTTTCATCTTGTAGTTTACATCTTCAGCTAAAATGTCAAACAAAATCATCAATAAAATTCATTTAATAACAAAAAATTGGGTAGCACGTGTGCTTTGTCACTTCTTTGGGTGAACCACGTGCTTCTCTTCCTTGTGGAAACGGCACCATGTGCAGGAAGTCATCCTCTCACCACGGGATGTTTCCTTGTTTCCTTCTCATCCCATGTGGGGCCTGAGAGGGAGCTACGGGTTTGTTCCAGAAAGAATCAGACCTAGGTCCTGCCTCAGGGAGTTGACAGTCTTGTGGGAAAGCTGAGAGGGGCTTTGATGAGAGGGTCAGAGCGAGTGATGCATGTTGTAAGGAGGAGGTACAAGCTGCCCCGGGGAGGGATCCAATCCAGACCAGGATGCTGCAGTCTTGAGAGCAGGTGCCCAGGGCCGGCCTCATGGTGAGCGGGAGAGACGTCTTCCCTTTCATTTGTGAGGCGTGACCAGAAATGTGGATAGTGCTGCATTAACATCCTGCTCTGTGCCAAAATGTTCAGCGATTCTACACAATTCAAAGGGATATGGTTTACATATTTGTTAAATTTGGATAGACTGCAAATGAATTTTTTATTTCCATTCCAGAATTTATAGTACACCCACTACTTCTTTTGTGTGTATGTGTGTATATACGTAATTTACATACCATGAAATTCATCCTTTCAAAGTGTACCTCCTTAAAGTTTTTTTTAAGGATATTCAGAGTTGTGCGCAGGGTACCACTGTCTAATTTTAGGACATTTTCATCACCCCAAAGAGAAGCATGCATAAGTCCTTCCTTCCTTTTTACAGCTGGACAATATTCCCTCATGGGGGTAATACCACATTTTGTTTATCCTTTCATCAGTTGATGGATATTTGAAAGCTCCCGCTTCTCGGCTGCTATGAATAATGAAGCTATGAACATTCGTGTGTGAGTGTGTGTGTGGACACGTTTCAGTTCTTTGGGTATGTGCATAGGAGTGGAGTTGCTGGGTCATATGATAGCTCTTATGAGTTATGTTGAACTTTTTAAGGAACTGCCAGATGTTTTCCAAAGTGACTATATATATTTATATTTTCCCTAACAAAGTATTCCTGTTCCACTGTCTGCACATCCTCCCGCCGACACTTACTGTCCATCTTTTTTATTGTAGTCACGCTTGTGGCGTGGAGTCTGTCTCACACGGCACCGTCTGGTCCTGTGGTCAACTAAAGTTGTTGACCACATTCATTAAAGTTGTTGAAATTCTAATTTTAATGTGTGTAAATTACACCTACCTTTTAGAAAACGTTCTCATGAGCAGGTGTATGGAAAGCAGAGTTTTACGAGAGAAGTAGGATACGGTTTGGGCCTCTGGAGCACACCTAGAGGAAAACGTTGCTTGTTGAAATAAGGGGGCAGACGTTTCTCTAGAATGAACGGTGGTGGGTGTGTCACAGCGGCTGCTAGGCCAGACCTGCACCGGGGTGTGGACACGTGGAAGGGCCTGGTAAGCACAAGAGGCTGAATAGAACAGCAGGGGGTGTTCCACCTGCGCCAGGACGGCGAAGGCAGCGGGCCTCGCAGCAGGGAGTGTCGGCGGGGCGCTGTGTGGCCGGTCGGTCCCTATTTCGGGGAACACTTTGATCACCCTTGTAGCTCACCTGCCCCCAGGTCACGGCCTGGGATCCCTCTTCCAGGTGTGTTCCCTGGGGAGACTCCATACCTACGCGGGGAGGCATATGCAAGAACTTTCCTTCAGCACCGTCCGTAAATGCAAAAAATTAGAAGAAAAATCTCTCAGGTAACAAATAAAAGTTACATTCATACCATGAAATACTACCCTGTGGTCAAAATGAATGAGCTAATCTGTGTCTACCAGTGCACATGAGCCTTATAATCTCGTTGTTTCCGTTATTGTCATAAACGTCATGCTGAGTGAAGAACGAGCTGTGGGATGGTGCAGGGTGAGACCTCGTATCTGGATGTAGATATTGCAGGTGCACATGCTGTGCTGCTTGGTGTTTATAGCTCATGTCTAGGTAGATACAGACGCTGGGGTACAGCAGCACATCTGAGATCTTCATGAAGGTTGTGATCGGTGCCTTGGTGGGCAGGGCAGGGAGGAAGGGGCTGCAGACGGAGAGCAGGGGACTGAGCTTTATCCGTAAGGTTGTAGTTCTTAAAAATGCCAATCAGACATCACAAAATGTTAATATTTGCCAACTTTGCATGGTAGAGACACGGTAGTCTAGTGCAGGCTGCTAGGCATTTTTCATTTAAAAAGTGTATTGCTATAGAAACTAAATGCATGGGAAATCCTCAAGCCTTTTTCCGTTACTGTCTATTTTCGTATTTACAAAACCCCTGCAGAAATGGCGATCAATCCAGCCCCTTCTTGGAGTGTCCTCTTGCTGCTGAGGTTGGTTTTCACCATGTGCTCCCCCTTCCTCCATCTCCCACCCTCTCTCTCGAGCTTTTGCAAGTGGTGGAGGGGAAGCTTCAACAGGGCAGTGAGTGCAGAACCTCCCAAGGCCCTTGACCAGACCCGCTGTGGGTGTCAGTGTCGGGGACATGTCCTCACCTGGCCCCTGCCATGCACAGTGAGGTATGGAAGCTGCGTGTGCTGCAACTGAGCTGGTCCAAGTCATTCCTGATGCCTCGTGCTGAAGCTGGGAATTGGTTGCTAAGGGTGGAGGGCAGCTCTGAGAGTGTGAGTTGTGAAGTGAAAGGCCATTTCTGGGTAGGATGGAAGGAACTGCTAGACCTCCATGAGGACGACTGTCGACCCGTGGGACTGCCCCACACTGGATTTGGCAAACGCTTCTTCAGTCCTAGCAGCAGTTCCGAGTGGACCATGGTCAACTCCTTCAGAGTACTGTTCAGTAACTTTCCTTAGTGGAGGTAGGAGAAAGCTACCAGGGGTCTTTGGGGTGTGACACAAGCCAGAAACGGCTGGGAGTGGAGAGTCTTAGTATCGTCACTCCTGTGTCCTTGCCAGTAAAATTCCTTCACTGTAAAGTAGTGTGACCTCCAAACCCAGTTATGCTCAAGTGATCGATTCCATGGAATAATTTGGTTCAAGGTCATAAAACTGAAAACATCAGAAGCAAAAGTATCTGTTCACAGATGCTCTCGGTGGGATGGGACCTGTAGACGAGAAAGAGGATGGGAAGGGTGTGAACACGGTGAAAACCCCGGCCATGATGTGCACGGAGGCTGGCGGGCAGAGCCACCTGCAGAAACCAGCCTCGCCCCCGTCGTCTTCCCTCCCTCTGCCTTGGTTTCCCCTCCTCCTCCCCCAGCCTCCTCCCTGCTTCGGTCTCCCCCTCCCCACTTGGCTTGAGGCAGGCTTTCCGTCGTCCTCGTGGGCTGAGGTTTGTCAGCCCATCCGGGGCTGACCTGTGTGGCAGGTCTGTTGTTTGCCCCTTTCCCCAGGCTCCCGCTCACTTCCTGCCTGTGTTTTTCCACCAAGCGTTCCCGGAGCACCCTGCCTCCCGTGTCCCTAGCCCAGCCTCCCAGGCACGGAGCGGAAGGCGGGTCTTGGTCAGGGTGTGTGGCACAGGCCCATCTACACCTGGGTGCTGTCACACGCTGGGCAGGAGGTGACGGCGACCATGGTAGCTTCCTAGGGGGAGGAATGGAAACATTCTCCAGTGTTCCATTTTACACCTGTAATTTCAAAAACCATTTCGACATAAAGTTCCTGCGTACTTTTAATCCGAGATGCGTACCATGAACAGAAACCACGCTCATCATTGTAAGAAAGATGCTGAAAAGTAGGAGCTCCAGCCAGCCACTGCCCTCCAGGGTTATAATCAAATGAAGAGGCTCTGTCTTGAAATCACTTTGAAATAAGAGCCGCATCTAAGAGCTGGGTTCAGCCCAGACTCTGCCAGCTCACCCCGTGACCTCCCCGTGGCTCAGTTCTGATGGCCGCAGCTCTGGGCCAGCGGGTACAGGTTTCACGGGCCCAGCACCAAGACGGAGGGAGCCGCGAGGGGCCTGGGAGTGAACCTCCTGGGTCGGTGTTTCTTCTGCCACTGACGCTGCTCCTACGTCTAGTCCACCCAGATTTCAGCACATGCCGGTATTCACTAGAAACAGCAGCAGGAAGCTCTCTGCCTTGGGAATGATTCTATTTTTTTTTTAAAGATGACCAGTAAGGGGATCTTAACCCTTGACTTGGTGTTGTCAGCACCATGCTCTCCCAGTGAGCAAACCGGCCATCCCTATATGGGATCCGAACCTGTGGCCTTGGTGTTATCAGCACCGCACTCTCCCGAGTGAGCCACGGGCCGGCCCCAGGAATGATTCTAATCATGAGGTTGTATTTGCTGTTTTAGTTAAAACATTCCTAAAAACTGTATTTCCACAGCATAACACATGTGAACTTACATGCAGATGTCCAGCCCATTTCCTCTGAGGCCAAAGCATGAAATGGCCCCCCTTGCATGAGGCTTCCTCCAGAGGAAGGCGGTGTGGCACAACTGTATTTCCACAGCATAACACATTTGAACCTAAATGCAGATGTCCAGCCCATTTCCTCTGAGGCCAAAGCATGAAATGGCCCCCCTTGCATGAGGCTTCCTCCAGAGGAAGGCGGTGTGGCAGGCACCCCCACTTGCTGGAGTGAGCAGCTCTGCCCATGTAGGCTGCCACAGCCGAGGCCTCTGGGTGCCTTCAGAACATGCCCACGGTGTCCCCAGGCTGAGTGTGTTCACCCTGTCGGCAGTGGGTTCTCTTAGCCTGTGTGCGGTGGGAGGTCTGTAAGTGGGGACGTGGCCCCAGCGTCCAGTCTGAGGGGCTTTGCAGCTGTTTCCTAGGAGAAGAGGGTGGGGAACAGAGATGCGGGGGGCACGGCACCATGCAGACCATCTGCCACAGTTCTCAGCAGGCGGGGTGGCCCTGCCTGGGAGGCTCTGGGTATTGGGGGCGTTTTGGTTGTTGCAGTGGGTGAGGTGCTGTTGGCATTTAGTGGCAGGCAGAGGTCTGGTGTCCCCGCTGTGTGCAGGACGGATGTGCTGAAACTCATCCCGAGCCTGTGGTGTCTGACCAAGAACCCAGCTCCACCTCACATATCCACACAGTTTTATTCGACTGGTTTTAATATACACTGACGTTTCTAGGAACACAGCTTTTTTTTTTTTTTTTTTGAGACTGGCCGCACCGCGCTCAGCCAGTGAGCGCTGTGAGCGCACCGGCCCTCCCTATATAGGATCCGAACCCGCGGCGGGAGCGCTACAGCGCTCCCAGCGCAGCACTCTCTTGAGTGCGCCCCGGGGCGGGCCCTTTTTTTTTTTTTTTTTTTTTTTTTTAAAGAAAAAGGATAACAAATTTTATTATTTTAATGTGCTGGGGAGGGGTAATACATGGAGGTAGGGAACCACAAGAGAATAATATCCCGATTTTCCAGTGGATACAGAAGGTCATATAACAGTTTTCGTAGGGGAGAGGCAGGTGGGGAATGCAGACAGTTCTGGGGGACAGTGAGTGACAAGCCGAGAGACACATGTCATCTGTGGGAAGGTCTGTCCAGGTGTGAGGCCCTCCAGACTCTCCAGCCCTCCGGGGTGGTTCTTTCCTATTTATCTGAGGAGATTCCTAGGGAGAGGGTTTTAAGACCATTGCGTTTCTTAGTCAGATAAAGAAATTCCGTAGAAAAGTCTTCCCTGTGCTTGGGTGAGGGGAGCAAGACGAGGTCAGAGCAACCTTGATTCAGAGGTTATTTCTGAAGCCTTTGATTTTGAAAGCACTCAGCATGCCAGAGCACCATACTTTGGGGAACAGTTTTCTGCACCCCAGCATTCTCCCATCCGAAACTTCCCTAGAAGCCTCACACACTAAAACCTGAGCGTTGTCTGTGGAGAGGAAAAATGGAGTTGGCAGCTGAGTGGTGCAGGGTCTCATCAAACCAGCCTCCATTCCTGGGAGTAGGTGCTCCCGCCTCAACAGCTTGTCTCACTCCAGAAGGCAGCAGCGCAGACTGGTCTCAAAGCCAGGCCTCCGCGTAGGTGGCAGGCAGACAGGGGGGGGGGGGGGGGGGTGAGTCTTTTCTACAGGAACAGTCTGGAACGGTCTGCAAGGTAGTTGTTTTAGAGTCTCGAAGCATCTTCAGCTGAAGCAGGCTGGCAGTGGCAATCTGACAGATGTTTTTTTTTCCCCTGGAACACAGCCATATTAATCATCCTTCGTATTTCTGTATTCTGATGCTTTGATGTCGGAGCCCTGCTGAGCCTGAGGGGCGCTCCTCCCAGAGTTAGCCAGTTCCTGGAGATAGTAAGCAATTTACCTCCTTCAAATACAGACCCACCAATCCAGAGCCTGCACCCCAGCACCTCGTCTATGGGGCTTTCATACCCTGGACTGCTTTCCCCCTGCCCTGATAACCAGGGCCAGGTACTAGACAACCAGGGCCAGTCCCCATGCCCAGAGCCACTGAAATTATTTAGACCAGCCAATCCTAAGCCTGCCTCCCCTGCCTCACCGTTCCTTCCCATGGAAACCACAACAAAGGCTCCTGACCTGGTGCTTCCCAGCACGGCCTGTGTGGCCCACATGGCAGCCACGCCTCCAGTTTCTGAGGAGCTGTGAGTGTAGAAACCTTCTTCCTTCATGATGACAGTTTCCATGTCTACATGTCATGACCGCGCCTGACTATAACAAATCCCTGGCACATTTGTAAACAACAGCTGTTGTGTCAATGGTGGAGAGATATTACATATTTCATTTGGAGCTTTACCAGCTGTTACCATCTTGGAAGATTATACGGTCTGCACAGCATTATTCATGGTCTTATTCCCCAGTAAAAGCAGGAGTGTG
This sequence comes from Galeopterus variegatus, assembly GCF_000696425.1. Classification (NCBI taxonomy): domain Eukaryota; kingdom Metazoa; phylum Chordata; class Mammalia; order Dermoptera; family Cynocephalidae; genus Galeopterus; species Galeopterus variegatus. The sequence continues at coordinate 53,380 of NW_007735050.1, forward strand.
TGCGTTGGATGTGGCTGCGCTGTGTGTGCATGCAGGCGTGTGCGGCAGTACCTGTGCATTCACAGTGGAGTCACTCCTGGGGTGCCTTGCCCCCGGACATCTTCAGGTGGAGCTGGGCCTGGTCCTTACAGGCAGAAATGCACACGTGTTTGTCATGACTGATCTTCTTTCTGTGCTTTGTGCACAGACAGAGCCTCACAGTGGTTTGCAGAAGTGTGCATGTGGGAAGGTTTATTGCATATGAGTTTCTAGAGGTGGGGACAGTAGGAAGTTCTTGTTTCTACTGGAGGGGACGCTGAGTCTGGCAGGGTTGGGAAGCCCGCCCAGTGGCCGAGCAGAGCAGGACGGAGAGAGCATGCCTGGGAAGCCACAACAGCTGAGGTAGGGCACCCCGTCCCTCCTCCCACCGGACAGTCGCCCTGCCGGGGCTCTGCATGGGCCAGGCCAGCTCCAGAGGCAGCACTGGAGTAGCCCAGACTCTGACACACCACCTCCCTCGGGCTATGTGCTGAGCCCTCCGCCTCAGAGGCACTGGCGCTCACCTGTGGGCTGGGCTGGGGGCGGGTGGCGGGGTGGAAGTGCAGCTCACATTAGGGGCTCCAGGGGTGCTTTTCACATGAGCTCGTGCCCATACAACCCGCGAGTCCAGCCTCAGGCACCCCACCCTCCTGCTGCAGGCACCCATCCTCCTGCCACACCCTTGCCACTGTCTGGGCTTGTGCCACGCTGATGGGACCACTGTGGCTTCCCCGCGGTGGGGCAGCTCGGTCCTGCCTGGAGCCTGGCAAGTTGCAGACTGCTCATGGGAGAGTGTCGCATAGGACCTGGCCAGTCACCGCAGGAGCCTTAGAGAGAAGACCAATTAATCAAGGATGTGCAATCAGGGCAGCAGGCCGGTGGGCAAGCCTGGTTCTCTGCACACTGGCAGAGCTGCTGGCACAAGGGCACATGCCCGCCTGGCACACTGCTGCCCAGCCTCCACATCCCCCTGCTGAGCCCCAGCCAAGCCTCGGGGTCTCCCAAGAGCTGAGTCTGGGTGCATGACCACACTCTGAGACGGGCGCCGTCCCCTTCCACAGTCCCCACCTCGCCCCTGCCTGCTTTGCCCCTTCCTGGGCCAGCCCGTTCCTGCCACCTCTGCAGCTGTCCCTCTGAGTCCCCCACCCCAGGCCCTGCTTTGTCATCTGTGTTCAGGCTGAATGAGCTCAGCGTCCTGCTGTGGGCCTGGCCAGGTCACTCCAGTAAGGCAGGTGACCTTATCTTGCTAAGCCTTGGTCACTGTAGCTCTTGAATTCTGGGTAGGTCTTGTCATTTGGTTTTGGGGAGGATTTTTAAAATGTGTCTGTCTCCTTGGCTGTCTGCAGGAGGGAGCACATTTTTTCATCCTGCGATGCTCTCCATGTCCCTCCTGCTGTCCTTCCTGCCCTTTCGCAAATCCCTGTATTCCACCGGTGCTCATGGGCATTTCCTGTGTCATGGGCACGTGTGAGGGGGCAGCGTGTGAACAGGCAAACAAGTGCGTGAATGTGTAATTATCACTGGGATGATTGTGTGAACCCCGTGAAGGAATCAGAGGAGCAGGTAGTGGTGTGGAGGCCTCTCTGCTGTGGGCGTGGGGTCCTCTAGGAAGCCCCCACGCTCCTCCTGACTCTGTAATTTCAGGCCCGTCTTCGTGATGGCCCTCAAGGACTTGTCACAGCTGTTCTAGCCACACAGTTCCCAGGTGACTGTCCGATCATGTCTGTAACTCGCTCTTTAGAGATGTGTGTGTGAGAAGTAACTCTGTTGTGTACTGTCCCTTGCTTTCCCCACCTGCCAGTAATGTCGAGGACGCTGCAATCCTGGAATCTTTCAGAGCTCTAGTCTGGAACTCCGAGTGTGGAGCCATCCTGCAGGGATGGGCTTGATCTCAAGCCTCATCTCCACCACCTGTCAGGCACGGTGTGTGTGTGCACAGCCAGCTTGCAGCTCTCAGTGAAGGTCTCTCAGGTGAGGGTCTTGGAGCTGTGGCTGCCTGCTGGGCTAGGGCCCCTCCAGCTCCACTGCGGGGCTGAGCAGAGCCTTCACTTTCCCGGCAAGAAGAGGTCACGGAAATGTCCTCCAGTCAGCGTTAGGACTAAGTGTGGCCCTTCTTGATGGTGTGGTGCAGAGAGGGGAGCGCTGAGTTGAGAACCATCCGACCTGATGTGGGGCACTTTGAGCAAGTTGCTCACCTCTCTGGTCGCTGGTGAAGGGGCGGTCACCCTGTGCAGTCCCTGGTGCCCCTGAGCAGGTACACCTCCCCCCGCCCCCACGTGTCCGGGCTGGAACTGAAAGATGGCTTGTGTGCAGGGCATGAGACAAGGTTTGCGACAGACCCTTCGCTTTCGTAGGGTTGCAGCTGAGGTAGTGTGAGAGTAATAGTGAAAACGACCATAACGTGTCCTGTGCGGGGACTGGGGGTCCCTTCAGACTTTGCAGTGTTTTTGAAACAGGGAGGTTGATTCAGCAGAAGCACAACAGTGGGCCATAAAGTGCAGAATGTGGAGCCGCCCAGACACACACACGGGAGCGCCTGCTGCCAGGGCGGTTGTGGGCTGGTCGGCTGCTCACTGCTGATACTGCCAAGGTCAAGGTTAAGATCCCCTGTGAGCCAGTCGCCAAAAAAAACCCCCAAAACAAGCAAATGAAAAGAGCCATTGAGAAGCAGGATCTGGAAAAGCAGGGCAGGGAGCTCTTTCTGGGGAAGGGAGCAGCGACTGGGATGGGTTTTGCTGACGTCCTTCAGAAGCCACGCACTGTGCAGTTGGCATGACGTTAGTAAAGGGAATGTTGTTGTGGTTTGACCCGCCGGCTGCCCCTCACCGCTGAGCTCTTGTTCTGCAACTTCTTTCCTGGCTTATGAAGGTTTTCCAGGCATGCATTTGCTTTTGGGAATCTCCCTCTGCTTCATCCTGTGTCTTCTGGCCTGCCCACGATGGCCTGTGGCCAGGACCTCATCCTGGTAGCCCTGCTGCAGAGCCCAGGAAGGTGGAGAGGCCGCCCCTGCCTCGCCCCGTCTTTCTGTCCCCACCCCAGCCTCTGCGCGGGCCAGCCTCAGCCTCAGCTTATTTTCGGTGCCAGCGGCCAGCTGGGCGGTGATTTCTGCAGTTGTGCTGTACATGCCTTTACCCAGTTTGTCAGTGTTTTCATGAAGCAGTGTGCCGTAATTACCGACTCGGAGCCTTGTGGTTGTCTTCATTAGATAAACATTCAATATTTTGAAAACACGCCTGCAGTGTAGTTGGAAGGTATGTAGTTTCAGCTCTTTAAAAGCTGACATGTATACTAACGTGTTTTTGTTTGAGCATTGGGATACGTTTGCTTGGTGTTCCAGCCAGCTCGTCTCCAAGAGGAGGGACTCAGTGCTGGGAAGTAAATGCAGAAACCCCTGGGCTCCCCTGCCGGGCTCCTGGTGACACAGTCTCTCATGGTTACTTAGGAAGAGTTTGGGGATTGGACACTTGATTATTTGAGCATCTTCCTGCAAATGGATTTTTAATTCACTGTCCTGAGGGCATTGTTTTCTGCTGACCCATGTGCTGGGCTCACTGCCCTGGGCCACAGTGTTCTGTGGTCTTTGTCCACGTTTCACTGTGCAGAAGTGAGTGAAGTTGTGCTGCGGGTTTGATAACTGGGACACACCAGGATTTGTTTCTCACTAACGTAATGAGGGGTGTCAGTGGTAGGCGTCTGGGTGAGGAGCAGCTTTGGGTGCCGTTTGCAAGTCGGGGGACAGTGGAGGGACTGGTAGGCCCATCAGTCTGCCAGCCCCGGCACTCCCCTCCAGGGCCCCCACCCTCCCTGTGCCTGGTCCTCCAAGACTGCCTTTGTCTTCTTCCAAAGGCAGCACCACGATTGCACCTGCTCAGGACGCTGCCTGCTGCTGCGCAAACCACGCACTCAGGACATTCCCAGCACCACCCTGCTGGACCCCACTGTGTCTTCCATCCTGAAGCTGGGGACACACCAATTGCGGTGATGCCACCTTGGCCACGGGGCTCCCATGATAGTCATTGTTCCTCAGTGACCGTGACTGAGGCCTTTTGACATTTGGGGTGAGGTGAGGGCACTGTGGCTACAACCCACGTCCTTGGCAGAGGGGCCAGAGGTTGGCACCTCGGCCCCCATGCTACGCCTTCTTCTTTGAGAAGAGTCAGATCTGGGTTCTCTTCCGACCACTGCAGGGGGCTTGGCCTCTGGTGCCAGTGCCTGAGTTCATACATCCCCCAGCCAGCACGTGGCTTCATGAAGCGAGTCCCCTCTTTCCCCTGGTGTTCCAGGTGAGAGGCACCTCTGTGTGACGTGCAGAGAATTCACCTACATGAGCTCAAAAGGAGGCTGGCCATCCCCAGGCACCTTTGTCTGCAGTGCGACATCTCAGCCCTCTAGAACCTCTTGGTAGAGGCAGTGATATCTACCACCCGTGGTAAATAACCCTGTGGTAGAGGCGGTGGTGTCTCCACCTCCACCCATGGAGCGATGGAGTGCACCGTGTTCAGGGAGTCACACAAAGCCACCGCAGGAAGATGGGGTGGAAGCCAGGCCTGTTGATCCCTTCTCTGATTCTCAAGTATTTCCCATGAGTTGTGTTAAAGGTGCTGCTTCCCTGTGCAGTCTGGTCAGCAAAGTTATTTCTGCCACACGTGTAGGTGAATTGGATAAGGTGGTGGTTATTGTTGCTCCTGCTGAGGTTCACGAGAACTGGGGAGTCCATCCTAAAAGCGTCTTCCCCGGCTAGAACGTGCTGCGGTTCTGCGGTCACGGCCCCCTCCTGGTTCCCCCGACGCCTGGGCTCTTTCACAAAGCTCAGCAGCTCGTGCTGCTGCCAACTGTCAGAATGACACACGTCCAGAGCAGGCCAGAAGTGACTTGTGATTAGAGTTTGCATTTTTATTTCAGGGCTGGACCCAGTAAATTGTGTTTAGGGCAGCTGGTCTCAAACATTTTCCAGATTGACTGTGTTTCCAAGCCGGGTGGACTGTCATCATGCTTGTATGGATCCTTGTGATTCAAATGATTTTATGTTTAAAAATATGTTCATGGCAGAAAAACGCCACCGAGACCCTTGCAAATACTTAAGATTTATTTGGAAAGAAAAAAGCCAGTCATTTCCGTTGATCCTGGTGAGAGCAGCAAGAACCAGTGAAATTTTCGAGCCTGCGTGCCGCCCAAGGCCGTGGCCACAGCAGCGAGGGCAGGGCCAGTGGTAACAGGCTCCTGCTCCCCGTGGAGGCTTCAGGGCCTTGACCGTGGGGTGCAGACCCTGCTCGCTGTGCACTGGAAAGGCTGGTGAGTCCCAGGAGGGACTGCTCGATCTCGTCAGAACAGGCCAGAACACCTGTTTTTAGAAGCTCCGACGTGCGTGCTATCTTCTGACCCACCAAACAAGAAATTCTGCTGTTTAAAGCTATAAACGGGCACCACAGCAAGAGCTCACTCTGTCACTGGATACCTGTAAGTTGGAAAATTGGTCATTAGGAAGAACCACGTCCATAAAAATTGATCTGGTGATGGGAGACTGGATGACATGCTTGTATTCTGTCCCCACAGTGTAATTCCTTAATAGGTTTTGTTCGTTTCGGCTGAAATTCGAAGCTTCCATTAGGTGACTAACACTGGCTAAAAGTGGTTTCCAGCATATTAAAAAAAAAATCTCCTTCATCCTTGTGTGCTTTCTAACCGTGCTCTGACTTAACTCAGGCAGCCACAACCCAAATCCTAATAAAGTTTATGATGAAGTTGGGCAAGGCGTGATTCCCACTGGAATCTTGGTTACTTTTGGCAATCCAACCATTTTCTGATTGAATTTTGAATTCAAAAGCACCTTGTCCTCGCTGGTGCAACCTGGGGGGAGGTGCCGTCTGCCGTGATGGCACAGGCGGCCTCAGGCCTGCAGAAAGAGGAACCCTGCTGCAGTGATGGCACAGGAGGCCCTTGGACCTGCAGCAGGAGGGACCCTGCTATGGTGATGGCACAGGTGGTTCTTGGACCTGCAGCAGGAGAGACCCTGCTATGGTGATGGCACAGGTGGTTCTTGGACCTGCAGGAGGAGGGACCCTGCTATGGTGATGGCACAGGTGGTTCTTGGACCTGCAGCAGGAGAGACCCTGCTATGGTGATGGCACAGGTGGTTCTTGGACCTGCAGCAGGAGGGACC
>NW_007735050.1:60587-63646 GCF_000696425.1 Galeopterus variegatus
GTGGGAGCAACACTGAGGGTTGCGATCCCGTTGCCGGTCCCGGTCCGGTGCGGGCGCGACACTGAGGGTTGCGATCCGTTGCCGGTCACGAAAAAAGACAAAAAGGAAAAAAAAAAAAAACAGAGAAAGATTATGTCTGTACTTACCTGTGCAGACTTTTTTCCTTGTCATTATTCCCTAAATGATACAGTGTAGCAACTATTTGCACAGTTTACATTGTATTAGGTCTCGTAAATAATCCACAGATGATTTAAAGTGTATAGGAGGGTGTATTAGTTTACATGCAAATACTTACAGCATTTTATATCAGCAACTTGAGCATCCACGGATTTTGGTATCCATAGCATTTCCTGGAACAATCCCCCAGGGATACCGAGGGACGACTGGTATTGGGCTTCACAGTTCAGGGGGAGGACAGGCAACCACACCTAAGGGAACTGAGAGCTGACCCTCGGCCCTTCCAGGACAGGTCCATCCAGAGCATGCAGTTGTGGTGTGGGTCCTAGCCATCCATACCTCTGACTTCGGGGATGATCTCTCTGAGTTCTCCATGGTTAGGCACATTCCCTTGGAAGCTCACTGGACTTGGTTTTATCCACTATGAAACACTATGTATTAAAAACCAAACTTTAAAAATGTTATTTGTTTGCACTAAGATTGAGAGACTCCTACGTGCTGGTGGAAATCATGCTTTGCTTTGGTGTGGGAAGAGGGAGGACGTGAGGTAGTTTTGGGGGCTTTCAGGGGCAACTGAGCTGGAGCAGAGTGCGGTGGGGCTGGGCTGACCCAGGAGCAAAGGATGACCAGAGGGTGGGGGTCTCATGAGCTTGTGGGAGAGAGCTTTATTGAGATGGAAAGTACATGTCATAAAATCAACCTGCCTAGAGAGTACACTTCAGTGATTTTCAGTATATTTGACAGGTGATGCAGCCATCACCACAGTCTAACTTTAGAACATTTTCATCACCCTGAAAATAAGCCACAAACCCGTGACCGATGACTCCCCATGCCTCTCCCCCAGTCCCCTCCCTACACTCCCACCCCTATCCTGGGAAACCACTAATCCGCCTTCTGTCTCTGGGGATCTGCCTGTGTGGACATTTCATGTAAATGGGGTCATGCACTGCGTGGTCCTTTGCGGCTGCTGCTTTCACATGGCCGGGGTTTGATTTGCATCTCCCTGAGGACTAATGACATGGAGCATCTTTTCATGAGCTTACTGGCAGTTTGCAGAGCTTTGGAGGATATCTATTCAAATTCCTGTTGTCTTATATTTGAGTTGTAACAGTTCTTTGTGTATTCCAGTATTCCAGTCTTTTATCGCATATATGATTTGCAAGTATGTTGTAGGGCACAGCTCCACCATGAAACCCTGAGGACCTTGCCACGTGTCCACGTAGGCTGCACAGACAAAGACTTGGCCCATAGCTAGTCTTGAGTCTCAGTGGAGCATCGCCTGACCCTCCAGGAATGTGGCTGGTGAGCTGCTACCCCAAGGCCACCTCCCTTCCTGCCCTGAGGGTTTCACGAGGCATTTTGTCATCTCCTCTGGATTCTGATGAGGTGTAGACTTCCTGCCCACTCCTCCATCCCCCCCAGGACAGAGCTGCAGACCGTCAACAGCCGAGCTGCCATCTGGAGTGACCCTCAGCAATTCGGTGTCCAGCAGTTGCCTGGCATGGCCCACCCTTCTGTTTCGGTGCTGGGGGACTGCAGCTCTATCGTAACTTACTCACCGCTCAATCTGAGCACAGGACACACTGCCACCTCGCTCCTGTGGACTGAGTCTACTTGTTTTCCTGAGCCCTGCGGGGACCCATGCCTGACTTTTAGCAGGCGACCAGGAACTTCCAGCTCTCTCTCTCCTTCCCCTCTCAAAAAAGCAAGCACAGGGTGTCCTCTGAGCTCCCCGCAGACCACAGCACTCTTGTGTATTTGGTGCCCTGCTGTGGACTTGACCCTAGGAGTGGCCAGGGATTTGTCTGCAGAAGTCATTCCCTGTGCTTTGTGAGGCTTAGCTAGTGCTGCTCCTGCACTGCAGACTTCACCTGTCGGTTGTAATCTCTGTTCAGCCAAGAGTGACATAAGTTTATTTTTCACGTCTCCACAGCCCCATGTGCAGTAGCAGCTGACGTCTAGTGGGTTGGAGTTGTGATGTCTTGTTGTGCCCCTGTGCAGGGTCTGAGTGCCTCCTCCATCTCCACAGCCCCATGTGCAGTAGCAGCTGACATCTAGTGTGCTGGGGTTGTGATGTCTTGTTGTGCCCCTGTGCAGGGTCTGAGTGCCTCCTCCACCCCGCTGCACAGCCTCTGGAAGGGAAAGGGATCCCCGGGAACTTAGAAAGGGTGGGAGGAAGCCTCAGAGCCATGGTTGGCAGTTTCAAAATTGACTTGGGGCCAAGGTGGCCCGTGCTTGAGTTAAGGGGCACATGATTTAGAAGATTCCCAGTTCAGTTCATTTCCCCATTCTGGGCTAGACCAGTTCCTCCTCTCCACATTAACCCCATTACTTTCCTAATTCAGTCCCCTGTCCCCATTCCTGGAGAGAAAAGACTGGAAAGAAGCAAAACGGGTGATGGCCCCTCCTCCACCCTGTATTTCTAAATTCAAGTATTTCCCAAATCACAGGGTCTCGAGAACGTGCCCCCCGCCGGCTGGCCTAGATAATGCTTGGGCTTGTTCCCTAAAGCTCAGCCCGTCTCTGTGCCCTGGGTGATCTCTGCACACTTTGCGTGATCTACACAAACAGTACAGAAATAGTCTGTTAAGATTTCTGCCTGGTTTAGGACACCACTGTTGGGAGAAATGGGTAGGTGGGTTTATTTTTGATAGCTTGTAGATTTAAAATGAGCTGAAATGACTTTCCCTTTATAATTTGAGCACATTATCTGCTATTTGGGCTCACCGTCTGAACGTAAATGTTCGTGAAATACTGAGATGTATAAAACATCTCGACAGTGTCTCTTGGGAATATTTAACTCATCTCCCCATCACAAGTTAGGTGGACGGATGCCTCATGAGAGTCAGATTCCCAGAGGCAGTGCTTGCTGGGTCTCTCTT
>NW_007735050.1:63964-83612 GCF_000696425.1 Galeopterus variegatus
AGTACAGAAATAGTCTGTTAAGATTTCTGCCTGGTTTAGGACACCACTGTTGGGAGAAATGGGTAGGTGGGTTTATTTTTGATAGCTTGTAGATTTAAAATGAGCTGAAATGACTTTCCCTTTATAATTTGAGCACATTATCTGCTATTTGGGCTCACCGTCTGAACGTAAATGTTCGTGAAATACTGAGATGTATAAAACATCTCGACAGTGTCTCTTGGGAATATTTAACTCATCTCCCCATCACAAGTTAGGTGGACGGATGCCTCATGAGAGTCAGATTCCCAGAGGCAGTGCTTGCTGGGTCTCTCTTCTTGTCGATCTCTGAAGAGGGACCAGAACCGCCCCCCATGTGCCTAGCGAAGATCTGTCTCCTTTTCCAGGAGTCAAGGCCTCAGGTCACTGGTTTCCAGGAAATGCCCAGTACAAAGAAGAGGCACAAATAATTTTTATTTTATCTGTTTTTTAAACAGAACTTTTATGAAAGCAGGTTTCACTTGGGTCTGGTTCTAGGATTTTCCTCACTTTAAAAAACTGCTGACATCTCCTCAGTTTCATATGTTATCTGTTCCAAAACCAGAGCCAGATGCCTTAAAACCAAAGCTTCTGGCATCTCCAGTCTCAGAGACGAGAAGGCCACAGCCATGGACCATCCTTTCCCGAGAGCGGCTGTTGAGAGGATGCAGATGCCTCGGCTCTCTGTTACATTGGCAGAAATGGGAGACAGTGGTACTTTGGGAGAAAATAGACCCCATTCCAGAAATTATTTTGATCAGGGACTCTTAGAGGAGGATGAAATTGTCACCTACAAATTGTAAACATGACAACATTTGGCACCCACTCGCAGAAGACACGTGAGCCCCCAGAGTGTGCGGCAGGTGAGTGGGCAGTCTTCCCAGGTCACAGGTTGTGGACTCATTTAGGCAAATCAGCATTAAAACAAAACTAAAACAGCAGGGTAGGAGATATGAGAGAGCCGACACACCGTGAGGGTTTCATTTTCCTGTATTTATGTGTGTAGACAGGACTGGGTCATGACTTAAAATGTATTTCCTACCTCGGGTCACTATCAAGAAGTTTGAAAACCCCTAGATTTCTGGGTAAGATGTAAATGAATGTTATTTTCTCTGTTGTTTAAACCTTTTCTTATCATTACCCCGTTTGTCAGACTAGCCAAACAACACTCAAGTCTTGAAAAGTCTGATTGGGTGTGAGGCCGTGGGTTATAAACAGCCTCTCCCATCTCATTCCCTTACTTGAACCACGAAGGAGCAGGAGGCCTGGGGGCGTTGGGACCTGGGGGCGTTGATGACCCTATCGTTTGGGAGACCTGGGGGTGTTGGGACCTGGCGCGTTGATGACCTTATCATTTGGTCATCTCTGGGCTTCATTGGGGGCTGGGGGGGAGGTAGCTGGTGTGCAGGTTGAGTGTGGAATCTGAGAAGATACAAGAGTACTTTCAACAGGAATCTTTGCTTACTTTGGATTTAGAGGTCGAATTTAACATTCTGTGTAACTTGGTTTATCCATCTACAAACTTGCTTCAAGGCAAGTCACTTAGCTTCTCACACGTTTTCCAAATGGGGTTAATAGAACATGTCCTAAAGCATTGTCCTGAAGATGGAGACGTTTATGGAAAAGCTCACTGCTTTATTCAGTGGTGTTCTGTTATTACTGTACTGTTCATGCCTCTTAGAAAAAGACTTTGAAGGACACACGCCTACAATTTGCCCTCAGAGGTAATAGGAAGAATCATAAGGGCAGTGTTTAAACATATATATAAAACACGTAAAAACACCCTGTTGTTGAATTGAAAGGTGTTAATTCCCTTCTAAATGGTGCAAGAAGAGGCCCGTCCTTGTCACAGGTGTGCTGATTTTCAATAGTTTACAGCCAGGTCTGCTCGCAGATCCCTGATCTGGAAAGTTCAGTTCACACCTTTGTACTGGAGGGTCCCTTCCAGCCCTGGAATTTCATTCACCAGAGAAAAGTCTGATGTGCTTGAATTAGGATCGGCATTTATTCTACTGGAGTTATTTGTTGTTCGTGGTTCTTTTTCTAGAGTACGGGTGAGGGGAGGAGAGAGTCGTGTTTAAAGACGTCTGTCCTGTTTCTTAGCTGTCTGCTGGGAAACTCAGCTGAAGAGAACCTATGGGAGCCCTGTGTTCATCAGGCTCATGTTTGGGTGATTCTTAGCCGTTTAAAGGTGTTGTAGATACTTGAGTTCTGAGTAGACCTGAGGTTTGGAGCTCAGTGGAGGACAGTGGATGATAATATCTACCTTCGTCAGTAACAGGAGAAAGACTGATGAGAGATTGTATTTTGCTGTTGTTGTTTTGTCTGATCTCATTAAATAGCACCTGGCCTAAACCTCTCTGCATACATTGCTGTCATGGACTTAGCACTGGGACGACATTGACTTAAATCTCCATTTATACAAATTTGCATTTTGGTTCATGTCTTTTTCTGTTAGGGGTAGCCATGCTGTCACTGGGCATGGAAGGAAGCCCGCTTTCTGAGGCTCCCCTGGAGTGCTGCCGGAGGCGGGGGCTGTGTGAGGCTGTTATGGGTGTAGGGAGAAATCACCCTCGGAGACCGATACAGAAAAGAAAAAAAAAAAAAACTTTATTGCCAGCTGCCAGGACCGCACCAGCCAATTGAGAGTGCGGCGGCGAGCCGTTTTTACTTTCAGTTTTTAAAGCTGCAAGCGCGGCAACGCAGTCGCCCAATCACCGCGCTAGGAGTTATTAGCCAATGCAAGCAAGCCAACAGTACATAAACTAATTTTGCAGTTAGCATGGCTCCTCCAAGCCCCTCCCACATTTTCCCGCCTGAGTTTATACAGATCGGGGGAGTTATTTTAAATGGCGTTGGTCCTGCTCTCAGAAAAAGGACATTACTTCAAGGCTTCGTGGTGACGCTGCAGCCACAGCCACATGTACCATGGGTAGAACGCTAGCTCCTGCCGTGGAAGGTGACCCCAATCTGGAAAACCTGTGGTGCACAGGCTTGTGTCCTCCCGGAAGCAGACTAGCTGGACCACTCTTTTCTGTTGCTGTGTGAGAAGAAGAGAAGCGAGGCCGGGCACAGTCAGCTGACAGAGCTTTGCCCCAGAGCTGAGCACGCCTGGGGCTCTGAGCATCCAGCAGTGCTGCCATGAGGCCGGTGGTCAGGGCCTTCCCTGCTGTGGGGTGAGCCCAGGCTAGTGGATGCCCAGCTTTTGCTGAGGACCTAAGATCAAGTGAGGAGGTGGAAGGAAGCAGTCGAGATTGTCAGAAAGATGACAGACTGCATTCACTTTTGCAGTTTCTTTGATATGGCAGGGTGGTAAGTCAGCTGTTGAGATGGTTTTGTTTATGACATATTCTGCAGCATTCCCAGTCCTGCTTCTGTGGGCTGCAGCAGGCTGCACGTGGGAACTTCAGGCAAAGTATGCCTCTGATCAGTCACATCTCAGGACCACGCATGACCTTCATTTAGAGTCGGGGTTCCAAATTATGGAATGTTTCTCCTCCCCCCAAAAAAACATAATATTCAAAAAATAGTAAAACTAGGACTGTCGTGCAGATATAAAGATGAACATGTATTTAAGATTTTACTTTGCCCTCAGTGAGGGAACCAGGTGTTATAGCCAACCCAGAGGAAATGTGCAGAAGAGCACAGACTCCCATGGTGTAAGGAAATGTTGCAGTTAACACAGAGCCGCGATTCCCACTGGGGAAGGGAACTCAGCAGGGTATCGTGTCTGTGAGAATTGTTTTGTATCTGCTGAACCGTTCCCGACAGAGAGGTCAGACAGCACGAAGCCGTGGATGGTCGGCTGCTGCGCTGGATGCCGACTGCCCACAGGCACGTTAGGTACTTTTCCCTCCTGTTCACCTATTGCCCCAATTTTTTTTTTCCCCTTAAAGATGACCAGTAAGGGGATCTTACCCGTTGACTTGGTATTGTCAGCACCACGCTCTCCAAAGTGAGCTACGGGCCGGCCCTGCTACTGCCCAAATTTTTAAAAAGGGGGAGGAAGCAAATACTTTCAAGTGACTTATTAAAAAATCGATTTTAAGGTTATATCTGTAAAAAATAAATAAATAAGTATATCTGGTACAAATATGGCAAAATGTTCATATTTGTTAAATCTGGGTGGTTTATTTAAATACCCTAGTTTTCCATATGTCTGAGTTATTTCATAACGTCACCCCTCCTCAACTGTGAATGGAAGGGTTTGGAAGTGTGTAGATAGCCCTTGGTGGCAAGAGACAGTGGCCAGAGCACGTGTGGCCTTTGCAGCTCTTGGCCCAGATGGTTGGGACTCGTGAGTGACTACCTATTTTTGAGGGACTTCCAAATTGGGACCAGCCAGAGAAAACCAGACACACTTCCCAAGGCGATGGCAGCAGATGCTCTGCGTCCAGCAAGCCCGGGGTCCCAGGCCTGCAGCGTCCACCTGAGGCCTCCCACCCTTAGGCTTTGAGTCTGTCAGATGCCCCGGGCACATGTGACTGTGTGCAGGCTCTGAACTCAGCCTGTTTCCTCTTCCTTCAGTGGCTGTCTCTTGTTTCCACAGTGAGAATGTTGAAATCTGTTTTTATGTGTCCTCAAACTAAGCCGTCTGTGTGAGGGCAGGCCTCCCTGGCTATGCTGTTGGCTACTGTTTCGATGGTTCCCCTGCAACGCTTCGTAGTAAGTGAAAGTACGGGACAGATTCTAGATCCTTCCTTTTACCCACCAGGATAAAGCCCATTGAAGCCAGTGCCTCAGTGCACTCACTTCCTTGTCCTCTCAGAATTGTCACTTTGCTCCTACTGCTTTAGTAATCAGCAGTCATGGACACCCTAGATTGGGAGCATCTCTGATGGAGGCATCTTTGTGTGGTCGATGCTGGACTCTGTTTAAACCATTTTGCTCTTCGATCACTTATGAAAGCTTCATGTTATGATCCAGGACTTCGTGGTGGTATTTCATGGTTTGGCATTACTCACTGTCACATGGTAACTGGTAGCAAGTTCTATTTAAAGAGAGGAACTCGGTCACATGATTGGCAGGGTGAGCACTTCCAAGTCCTGGCCTCGGAGGTGAGGAGGAGCAGGAATTAACGTTTACCCTGAGGCTTCAGCTCCCGCACAGAGCATGACGCGTGGATCTCGAAACTGTCTCACTGCTCGAGCTGAGGGACACTGATTTTTGGAGAGCTTTGCCGTACACGCTTAACCCTTCCCTGGCAACGGCCTCAAGGAGTTTTAGCTCAGAATTTTATTTCCTCAGCCACCAAACACAAGTGCTCCTACCTGTCAGAAAGCTGCACTGCCTAGCATGTGAGCAGAGGTTCTGTCTTCCAGGCAGCAGCTGATCGTCCCAAATGTCAGAAATGTCAGGTAGCTGTGTCCGTGGCTCCTGCTTCCTGGTCCTACGTTTCTCCTTACTCAGAATCCTCCCCTCCTCCTGGTGGGGAGGTGGTGGGAAGACGGCTACAGGAGACATCTTCGCGGTGCTGCGTTTCTGAGCACAGGAGGTTAGGAGAAGAGGACGGAGACCCTCTGCCCCACATCTTTCTACGGCGCCTCCTCCTCCTCGCGCCCTGCTCTCCCCGGCCCTGCATGGTCAGCCTTTCTCCTCCAGCCTCAGATGTGGAAATCTTGGGGGGGGTTTCTCCTTCATGGCCCCCCATGGGAAGCCCCACTGTTGGCCCAGAAAGAAAGCAGGACAGCAAGTGCAGCCTCTGCCCGGGGCTCGCTGGGCCAGCTTCCTGTCCGCCGATCCTTGGACACTCCTGTTTCCTCTTGTGTGTCAGTCATGGAAATGGAATGGACCGGCATATTCAGCATCATCCACGCCCCCGCCCACACACACCCTCTGCAAAAATGCAGTCCTTTTGTGGGCAGGAGCACAGATGGCCTGGCGGGTGGGAACACACCCAGAGGCAGTGCGGCTTCCCGGTGTCAGCCTCGTCCTGTCTCCAGATGAGGTGTGAGGTGTGGCCTGACAAAGGTGCTGTGAGCTCAGGTGCTCTGCGAGAGGAGACCTGTTAGCAGCCTTCAAGTCCCTGCAAACTCTCTCTTCCATCTCATTCTATTAGGTGAGAAATGGTGGCAGGACCATATCAAAACCATGCGGCTCTTTTCAAAAAGACTGGAAATCCACTGATTTAGCAAATAACTTGTTCTCACTTTTAGTTGAGATCGTTTATTGTTTGCTCATGAATTGATAGGAAAAAGAACTCCTTGCTAAGGATGTGAAGTCTTTTGTCTGAGATTCTACCTGCTCATGTCCCTCACTGGATTTCTCATTTTCTAGAAGATTTTCAGGAAGAGCTTTATGGTTTAAGTTTCTAGAATTTAAAAGACTGCAAAGGGGAAACAGTTCAGACGCCTAAGAATAACTTTTCTCTAAGATGATAAAGAACAAAATCATGTAAGGAAGTGAAAGTAATAGCAGATTACATGATAGTCAGACAAATGTGATATATAATCTTGTGGTGTAAACATTCCCATTATGTTCCTAGAATGAGAACGTATAGAAATAATGATCTCATGTGTGTGCAAACCACACATGCCTTTCATTTTTGCAAAAGGACTTGCAACGTTTTTATTGTGGTATAATTCACATACCATAAAATCCATCCCTTTAAAGTGTACCACTTACAGTCTCAGTTGGAATGTACGCAGAGTTGTGCAACCGTCGCCTCCCCCAACCCAGCGCATTTTCTTTTCCTCCTTTTTTTTTTTTAAATTTTAACTTACACGTTGTAATTGTACATCCTTGTGGGTACAACCTCATGTTTTGATGCATGTACACATTGTATAATAATAGGGTCAGGGTAGTCAATGTCTCAGTCACCTCATGCATTTATCATTTCTTTGCGATGAGAACATTCGAAAGCCTCTCCTCTAGCTACTTACTATGTAATATGCAAAACTTTCGTCACCCGAAATGGAGCGTGAAAAGTCACCGTCGCAGCCCTTGGCCGTCACGGTCGTGCAGTGTGCTGTTCTTTCACTTGCAATGTGTTTTCGGGATTTATCCGCACCATAGCTCGTGGCTGAGTAACACTCCACTGTGTGGACGTTTTCCTTGTCCATTCATTAGCTGATGGATGTTTGGGGGCTTCCACTTTTCGGCTACTGTGAGTAATGCAGCCATGAACATTCGTGTACACGTTTTTCTTGCCTGCTCTGGGAACAGCTCAGGGTGTTTTGATGGGTACGTTCATGTCTCGTGCTCAGTCCCATTCACCACAGTATAGATTTTAATTTAGTTTGGTGGCTTGTCTGATGCAGTTTGGACAGCTGGGTTGCTAGTGGGTCATTAGGAAACCTGCTGATTGAGACAGACAGCTCAGTGCCTGGTTTGACTCTGCATTGCTGATGAAAATCTCTGGCCATCCCCAGGGTTCTGCTGGTGTAAGTTACACGGGGCTTGTTGAGCAGTATCCCTGACCCCATCTGATAAGGACACCTAGAACCCGAGGTTGGCGTTGCCGTCTTCCTGCCCCTGAGAGAATCCCGACTACCCGCACCACCATTCTTAATCTTAAATACAACCCTGTGTGGCGTAACTTCCGTTTGTCTGTGTTCCAGTTTGACCTCAGACAGTCAGGCTGATGCTGGTTGGAGCAGGTGCAGGTTGGAGACTGTCTACATTAAGAAATTACATAATCGTGGCTCCTGAGTTTATTTTCATTGCTAACTGAACAGAGCAGCAGACTCTCGGAGCTGGAAGGGTGGTAAAGGTTATCTAGTCGAATCCCTCCACGCTGGAGGCTGCTGACGAAATTCGACAGAGAGGTGTTGTGTGGCTGATCTGCAGTTCCCGGCAGGTCGGCGGCAGGGGCGGGCCTGACCGTACCGACATGACCGTCACACTGTGATGACACCTGGAGTCCTGCAGGAGTGCCCTGTTGTCGTACACCTTGTGAACATGTACATTTAGCCTTCCCAGAATTTGGACATTGGCAAGGAGAGCAGCACACTGCGCTCGCTTCGATTTCAAATCTGAAACCAAAGAGGCGTTCACGTTCCTGCCCTCTCTGGTGCCCTGGGTGAGACCATCCGAGTGATCTACGACCTCGTCAGGTGTGCTCTTTTTTTGTCGCTCTGCTCTCTGCTGTGCTGAGACGTCACCACGATGCGGTGCACTGGGTCAGCCCACCGAGTCAGAACCGCCGATGGGCGCGCTTGTTCTCACTCCTCGGCTGTCCTGTGCTGCGTTCAGCTTCATTTGATACACGTGTGCTCCGTGTGCGTGTGAGTTGTCTGCTCTGAGGGTGTGGACACGCCTGCTGCATGTTGCTGAGCTGCTTATTTGCTGATCTCGTTACACACCCAGCGGTAGTAATTCTTCCTCATGTTAGTTAAACTGGCACAGCACTGTTGAGTTACATTCGAGTTCTTTTTAGTGCAATTATGTAACAATAAGTATCAGCTCTACAGTGTTGAGAATGTGAATTGGCCTTAATAACTTCATTCTAATGCACCTCCATAGAGACAGGGTCCTGCTGTCCTGGCTGGAGCAGCCGGGAAGAACTGGCTCCCCACTGGATGGGCACCCCTGCCCGGCTCAGGGGGGCAGTTCAGCTTCTGGAGTCATGGTGTTGTGGCTCATGGCCACTCCTGAAATCCAGCCGCCGTCTCTGAAGTTTAGAAGGAAGGCTTCTAGGATGTTTACTTTGCATTAAAAGATATTTCCACGCTTCCCTTCCTTTTTTTCAGTGCAATTTCCCGTGTCCATGACAGTGAGAAGCTTCAGTCTGGCTGTGTTTCAAGAAACGAAAGTGAAATCAGGGACTTTTCTTAGCTTTCGTTTGTAGAGATTTATTTATGAAGCTCTCCAGAAGGTTTTTCAGTCAATATCCCTTAGGTTTCTTGGCCTCACCACAAAATGGGAAGACCAGGCTGGGAGACACAGCCCCGATGAGGAAGGGCCCGTCCTTGCTGGGGAGGGGCAGCCGGCCTTGGGTGTGGTAGAGCAGCGGTGCCCGGCTGCCCCTCCTGCTTCTGAGTCTGGGGACTTAGATCCCGTGGAGCCAGCAGGCTCTATGCAGGGAGCCACATCGAATGTTCATGCCAGGGAAAATGTACCTGGCTCGCTGCCACGCGGAGCCCTTGCTGCTGGCCAGGTATTGGGTGTGTGTGTGTCTGTCCCCGACGGTCTCAGAAGCCTTGGCCCTGAGAAGCGCTGTTTCTGTAGAAGTGCTGTTTCACAGCGAGCCTCTGCTGAGCATCTCTAAGGACACGGTTGGAGTTCACAGGAACCGAACTGGTCTTTCTCCTTTAGGTTATATAGAGTGCTCTGCAAAGCTGGGTCCTGATGAAAAGAAACACGGATGTATGTCCACACAGCAATGAGTGGGTTAGAGAAAATGTGTGGACATCACGCAGCTACCACACATCGCATGCTGCAGGGGTACACGAGGAGGATTCCTATCCCCAAGAAGTTGATGGGTGAGCAGAGGAGATGTTAATATGATCAAAACCAAGAAGAGAGCCAACGTGACACTTAGAGATAATAGCATCAGACAGACAGAACACTAGATTGCTGTGTTGCTCCTGTTTGTTTGGCTTTAGGAAGTGGGACTTTCCTGAAGCAGCAGAGGGTGGTCACAGTGATGCGAGAGGGTGGGAGTCATGCGTCTCGTGGGCTGGGGTGTTGCAGGCATCCATTCCGTTGCCCCGTTTCCTTCTCTTACAGCCCCAGGTGAAGTTCTGCCTTCCCCATACAGATCATGAAGCTGAACCCCAGAAACGTCACCTTGCCTGAGCCAGCAAGTGGCTTGGCTGCAGTGGGGCCACGGTTCTTCCTCGTACACCACACTGCCCTTCGTCAACTGGGGACCCCTCACTGTCCTTCACAGCCCCATTTGTTATACCCAGAAGTGCTGGGTCTTGCAGTTCCTTTAGAAGAACTGGGATAGGGGACCATGTGCTTGGGCTGCTGATTCTGAGTGGGACCAGGGCCGTGTGTTTGGGCTGCTGATTCCGAGGTGGGAAGGACCGTGTGTTTGGGCTGCTGATTCTGAGGTGGGAAGGACCGTGTGTTTGGGCTGCTGATTCCGAGGTGGGAAGGACCGTGTGTTTGGGCTGCTGATTCCAAGTTGGGACCAGGGCCGTGTGTTTGGGCTGCTGATTCCAAGTTGGGACCAGGGCCGTGTGTTTGGGCTGCTGATTCCGAGGGGGGACCAGGGCTGTGTGTTTGGGCTGCTGATTCCGAGGTGGGACCAGGGCCGTGTGTTTGGGCTGCTGATTCCGAGGTGGGACCAGGGCCGTGTGCTTGGGCTGCTCATTCCTAGGTGGGACCAGGGCCGTGTGTTTGGGCTGCTGATTGCGAGGTGGGACCAGGGCCGTGTGTTTGGGCTGCTGATTCCGAGGTGGGACCAGGACCGTGTGTTTGGGCTCCTGATTCCGAGGTGGGACCAGGGCCGTGTGTTTGGGCTGCTGATTCTGAGGTGGGACCAGGGCCGTGTGTTTGGGCTGCTGATTCTGAGGTGGGACCAGGGCCGTGTGTTTGGGCTGCTGATTCTGAGGTGGGACCAGGGCCGTGTGTTTGGGCTGCTGATTCTGAGGTGGGACCAGGGCTGTGCCTTTGGGCTGCTGATTCCGAGGTGGGACCAGGACCGTTTGTTTGGCCTGCTGATTCCGAGGTGGGACCAGGGCCGTGTGTTTAGGCTGCTGATTCTGAGGTGTGACTAGGGCTGTGCGTTTGTGCTGCTGATTCCGAGGTGGGACCAGGGCCTTGTGTTTGGCCTGCTGATTCCGAGGTGGGACCAGGGCCGTGTGTTTGGGCTGCTAATTCTGCTGTGGAACCAGGACCTTGCCTGAGAGCTGTTGATTCCTAGGTGGCATTTTGGTCTTATATCAGTAAAGTATATTCATCATTTCAGTGCCAAGAGCACATGGTCTGGATGAGTGATCTCAAAAGATCCCTCTGGTCATGAGATATTTACCTCGTGTGTCCTACGTGCAGCGCTCTGAATAATACAGCAGTGCATCCGAGCCAAGTCGTCTCCTTCCAGGAAAGCTTTCTGAGCCTTGATACCTAAAGCGGTTGAATGATTCTTATATTTCGAATCATAGTTCTACTTTCCTCTTTCATTAGAGACCTTTCCCCAAGTCATTGTCTTTTCTCTTTTCAAAGCCTTAAGACTCTGGTGTTGTGTTCTGTTTTTACATGAACCTGCCCTGTGCTATTTCCATTGACAATCAACATTGAAAGGACCCCCTGCACCTGCCCTGTGGCACTCACTGTGAGGGCTGAGTGGGACAGGGGCCACAGGCTTTGGGAGGTGGGGTCTGGTCTCCCACTGAGGCCCTGACTGATGCTGTGACGTCCCAGGGACAGACTGGTCAAGATGGACAAGCTAAACCAGCGCCGTGTATGCGAGCTTTCGCGTGCAGTTGTAAACGCCCTGAGCTGACCCTGTTCTCCTTCCACAGTGTGCCGGGGAAGAGAACTGGGTGGACAGTCGGACCATCTACGTGGGACACAAGGAGCCCCCTCCCGGCACTGAGGCCTACATTCCACAGAGGTACCCAGACAACAGGATCGTCTCCTCCAAGGTAACCTTGTCTTCGGGCCTGACTATGTGTGAATGACCTAAGAGAAACTGCCTTGGGGGTGTTAGTGCTTTTGATAGTGGTCACCAGCGTGGCCCAGGGCTCCGTGGTTGCAGCTCCGTCCCACTCCCGACTCCGCACTTTGATCAGGACTTTGCAGAAAGTGTCTGCCTTCTCTGTGCCTCTGACTACGCCCAGGCTCACCCCGATGCCACAGCACGTTGTCTGTATTTCTCTTTTAATTACGTCATGTATGTGGTGTCGAACCTGAAGCCTGGGACGTTCACTTCCTACTACCGTGTGTGGGTTTGCCACCTGGCCCTGGGCTTGTCATTTACCACCTGGCCAGTTTCCTCACCTGGGAAACAGGTGATGCCCACGGCCCCAGTGAAAGAACCTCTGCCAAACCCTGGAAAGTAAAACACAGGCACGGTGAAGACACAGAGGAAGAAAAATGGGCTGAGTGCCACCATGTAAGTGAAGTGTGCTTCTCCTCACTGACAAGCGTACAAACGCCAGAGCAGGTTTCACACACTTACAGAGAGGCCTGGAAATGAATCTTAAGAATGGGGCAAGCATTCTGTTACTGGCTTGAATAAGAGTGTAAATGACAGCCCATCCAGATGCT
The DNA here is from genome assembly GCF_000696425.1 of Galeopterus variegatus. Lineage (NCBI taxonomy): Eukaryota > Metazoa > Chordata > Mammalia > Dermoptera > Cynocephalidae > Galeopterus > Galeopterus variegatus. The sequence goes on from NW_007735050.1 coordinate 76,139, forward strand.
GGAGACACTGCCCTTTATGTGCATGAACAGATGTGTCTGAGGTCATGCACCCATATGCTTGGGCGTGCTGGATGTGTGGGCCCGTGTGGTAGACCTGCTGCATTCACACGTGCATGTTGTGACACGTGGCCTGTGTGGTAGACCTGGTGACGTCACATGCGGGTGTCCTGACGTGTGGCCCTACATTATTCTTTATGAGCTCTCAAAGAGCCCCATGTTTGTTAAGAAAACCAACAACAGAAAAGGTTAGCTTTTCAAACCCTTTTTTATGAAATTATTTAATTTGTAACTGGAGTGTTACAAAAATTGTAATAGCCTTAATCTTTAGAAACACAATGTGGGTAAATAAAATGGTCAAAAACAAAATCCCAACCAACCAAATGTCTTGCGTGGTTACACAAACATGATAAAGGAGAGAAGAAGTGAGCTGACAGGAAATTCATATATAAAAACACGTCTTCACAGTAGTGACATTTATACATTTGACACCCTCTCAAGTGGCACTCGTTGAAGATGATTTCTGTGCCAATATGCACTTCGCCAGCACGCCAGTGTGTGAAAAAACCGCAGAATTCCCAAGCATATGTCTTACCAATCAGTCTTGTGCAGACGTATCAAGCACAGGTGTGTCAGGTAGCAGGCAGCACCCCGATGAGTGTCAGGGTGTTGTCTGGGTGGGACCCCCGGGGCAGGAGGCTGCCATGCCCTGCGCCGTTTGTGTGGGTCGGGACGGGATTGTGGAAAGGCTGCTGCCCTGTGCCCTGCCCAGCCCCACACAACAGGCCTGTCCCTTGCAGTCACGGAGCAGGCCCCTGGCAGTCCCAAGCGCCAGTTCTTCCCCGTGGGCACAGGAGTTCCATTCAGGGCCACATGGGGGACACTTGTGAAACTCATGTCACCCTGCTGGGGCCAAGGTATTGGGGACTTTCTCAATGCATTGGGTGGAGTGTGGTGGGAAGCTGAAGAGTGCCTCTGTCTCATGAGAGCCCAATCACGGTCGCCGGGAGGGACTGACAGTGGTGACTTGCGCACCCCACCAGTCCCTTTGTGCTCTCATTTGAGTTTTAGGACCAGTTTATCACTTTCCTATTTTTATTTTCAAATATGAGGGTACTTCAGAAAGTTCAGGAAAATGGTATTAAAAGATAATATGAATCTTTCCATGGACTTCTTGAAGCACCCAGTGTCGCTGCAGACGGTGGCCTCAGTGGACTGGGTCAGGTCTATCCTCCTGGCCGGGACCCTCCTCTCTGGGCTGCCTGCCAGAACTGAGCCTCCGAGGCCTCAGGGAACCCTGCGCCAGGAGAGTGTAAGGCTGGGGTTGGTCAGAACTACAGGTTCCCGGGTGCCTTTTGGAACCAATTTCTTGGGGAAGGCTCCTTCGTGCCCGGGAGCTTGGAGAGGAAAGGCACAGGCGGGGCAGTGCACTTGAGGGAGGGCTGGGCTCCCGCTGCAGGGCCCATGCTGCGTAGCCTGGGTTTCAGGGGAAGCTCTTGAACGGCTCTCAGCTCAGCTCCAGAGTGAGGGGACGGGCTCCCAAATGCTTGTGCACCGAGGGAGTGACCATCGTTCTGCAGAGTGGCGAGATAAGTGCCTTAATCTCAGTTTCAAGTAGATGGCGGTCTGTGATTTCAAAGGAAAGTTACACACAGCGCAACTCCTGCTGGTCAAGTTCAGGAAGGAAAGGCCCTCAGGAAGCTAAGGGGACCTAGGAGCTCAGCTGGTGGCCGGACGCAGAGAAGTGCTTGATGTGGAGAAGCTCGGGCGGAATTGTCACACACACTGGAGGATTCATGATTGTTTTCACTTAGGTAACAGCTCAGGATGTGTGAAAGATACTATTTAATGTGTAAATATAAGTTTACAGCCGATGTGGAGATTATGTGTGTGGTAACGTTTCTGTGTTTTCTTGGGAAGGACATCTTTAGTTAAGACTTTTAACGTGTCCCGTACTTGGCAAGTTTACTTTCGTCAATCAAAGAGGGTGAAGGGATTTGTCATGTGAGAAGCTACAGTGGAGACGAAAAGGCCAATCTAATTATTTTAAACCGCTAATCTGTTTGACAGAAGTGCAGTTACTGGTGGTCAGTGACTGGTCAGAGTTCTGTTTCTTTTTGGGAAGACGTGTCAGGCCATGTCTGGTAGCAGGAAGCATGGGCACTGCTGCCCCGCACGTGCCTGTCCCTGCTCCAGGGCGTCCGCAGACCCCGGCCAGGCCACTGGAGCTGGCTGTGTGGGGAGATCTGAGCTCAAGAAGAGGACGGATTGGAGCTGCCACCTTTCTCAGAGTTGTGCCAGAGGGCACAACGTTCACGTGGCTACTGGCTGTGCCCACAGGAGGCTGCAGATGTGGACACTGGCTTAGTCTATGCTGCCTGCCTTCAGAAAAGCTGGATTACTTCTGATTTTTTCCCCTAAAACATTTATTTATTTTTGATTATACGTATTTATGGGGTACAGAGTTGACCGTTAGTATTTGTGTACCGTATGTGATGATCAAATCAATATTATTAGCGTGTTCATCGTTACAAATCATAATTACTCTTTGCATCCCTTACCCAATTTCTCCCTAACCCCATTACCCTCCCCTTTTCCCACCTCTAATAACTACAAGTCTGTTCTCTCCTTCTGAAAGTTCAACATTTTATTGTAGTCTGTCTTTCTGTTCTCCCACTTAGGAGGGAGGACAGGCAGTATTTCTCTTTCTGTGCCTGGCTTATTTCTTCTGCCAGTTAGTAGATGTGCAGAGTGTTTTAATGACTTATATTTGTATAAGTGACTTCCATGTTTATTATATCATTTAAGCTCTAAAAAAACCCTATGGAGGTCACTATTACTTACAAGGATACTTCAAAAACTTTGTGGAAGATGCAATTAAAAGATAACATGAATCTTTCCATGAGGAAAACTGAGTCTTATAACGCCGTAACATGCCCAAGGCCACAGAAGTGGATCAGCCGATCCTTAGCCACAGTTCCTGCCACAGCACCAATGCTGCCACCTCCCCCAGGGCCAGCGCCACCTCTCAGCAACCCCTCGTGATGTTCATTCATTTTCTAACATCCGCACTGCAGACTTGCGCATGACGTTCTATTTTTCGTATCCCCGTCTTCCAATCATAAATGAAGGAGAAAACTCCACTTCATGTGAGTTGATTGGTGTCCAGTCTCTCATTTGTGTTTAGGACTGTCACATGCATGCCTTTGGCACCAGATCCGTTTTCAGCTAAGGCTCCAGGGTGGTTTCTAGAAGCTTCGTTTTATGTCCTGGCTGCTGACAAAGCAGATGGCGCCTGAGGTTTCCCTCAGGGTTTGTCCTGCTGCCACGTGACTGGAGGCAGATGAGGGGAGGCTGTGTCCCTCTCTGTCCCAAATCCACACTCCAGGCTCATGACACGAAGCCAGAGCCTGGCTCACACGAAGGGTCAGGAGGCCAAGGTGAACCCAAAACTACCAAGATGTTCTCAGCTCAGGGCTGAAAACACAAGAGTGTGTATACACTCTAGGTATGAAGTCTTTTGTAAGTGTGTAGAAATGCAAGGAATTCTTAATAGTCTCATAATTCAGCGTGCCTCAGAACGACTGTTGTAGTAAAGAGAGATGCCATGGTCTACTCAGTTTTTCCAGCTTCCTTAGAGGAGGAAAGACCACTTTTTTTTCCATGCTTGAGGCTTTGCTCTCAGGAATCTCCAGGATTAAGTACTTCTACCGATGGTATCACAGCGTTAGACAGGGCTCACTACCTGCCTGTAGGTCAGAGTGTTCTACTACAGTGTGCCCCACGTGTCTTGACAGACATTAGATTACTACAGTTTAAGAGAGATGGATAATGTATAACTGACCCACCACTACCAGCTTGACAGCTCTAATATGTTCAGTAAGTGCTCATTTTTTATTTTATACAGATGTTACTGATTTCAGTGCAGTCGTGAAAGTTTAAACTATTTCATTGGGTTTTCACTTTTCTTATTATACATCAGCAGGAATTAATAACCCTTTTTTTGACAGCAGTAATAACCAATTGCAGTGATTTATTCTGTGAAACTTGGAGATTAAAAATCATAGGGGTCTTAGCTGCAGTGGGGGACGTCAGTGGCTGATTAGAATAAAGTCATCATTCAAGTGGTTTAAATTCCAGAGCTGTGCTGGTTCCCTGGAAAGTAGAATTTGGGACTAAAAGGGTTGTTGGAACAGGAACACTCAAATAGAGCAAGACCAGATGCTTACACAGCCTTCTAGGGTTAATAAAATTTGATCTGCACATTTGGAAGGATTGTAGAAGGTGGTATTTCACTTTCATCTCATATATAAAGAGAGTAGTGTGTAAACCTCTACCACTTATCGCCCCTGGTGAGCAGTTACCAGCACAAGGGCCATCCTGTTTCAGCTGCATCACCCTGCTAGTCCCCAGGGTTATTTTGGAAGAAATCCTAGACACCGTATTAATTTTCATCAGTAAATATCTCAGCAGGTGAAAGATGGAATTTTAAGTGGGAACATTTTTCTTTAATGCGATTTTATTACTGAGTAATACACGAGCATTGTAGAAATTTAGGGAAATGTTTTGATTAATTAATGGATAATAAGTATGCCATCCCAGATGCAGGGAAATAAGGTTAGTTTCCTAGGGTGGGGCCTGAAAGACAATCCACTTTGGGGCTGGTGTTTCTTATAAAGGACATACATGAAGGCTAACAGGTCACTCTGTGTTGGTCACAGAAACATGAAGTGATGGGAGCTGCCCGTCGCAGCCCAGCCAATCACCACCCCACTGCCACCCTGCCCGCCGGTGCGAGGCAACTGGGGGCGCTCCCACCCGCGCCCCCCAGACCCACACCCACCTCCTGCTGACTCGGCCCCGTCCCGGCTTCCCCTAGCTGGCCACTTCGGCGGGTGCTCTCTGAAATGGGAGGTTGCAAGATGGCGACGGGTCTGGAGCGGCCGTGACAGGAGACAGCGCGATCCTGTGAGCCGTGCACTGTGATACCAGAGTATTGCTTGCATTTCCAAGAGCAACAAAAGGCGAATAATCCTTTCAACAACGATCCTACATCGACAAACAAGTGCCAGCAGGTTTGAGGTTTTGGGGCCGACACAGAGGAGGACTCCTGAGAGCGCCCAAGCCCGGNGGGGGGGGCATTTGAGCCTTATTATGTAATATTTGATACAACAAAATAATATATACAACGTGTTAGTTATGAAGCATTCCTGTGTTTCATAAACTAACACCTGTGAACCCAAAAGGACCAGAGCATTCCCTAAACTGATACCCATACCTATACCTATTGCAGGTTTCTGTAATAATTTGGCTATAATTATATCAACTGGATAGGATAACATTAACAGAAGCTCTGATTGCCAGGACTTAGGGAATGAAAAGTTTTAGTGATTAAACTTTTTATAACATGGAGTTATGGGGGAATTATGGGGTTTTTGCATTCTAAGTTTGGAAACCAGTGGATTCAGTTGAGTCATTCAATAAGTGACTTCTAATTATATGAAGCATAAGCACAGAGAGGTTAAGTAAGACGCTTATCTAAAAATCACAAAGAATTACTATTAGAACTGGAATCAGAACTTGTTCTGAGTTGCAGGACGTGCTGACGATTTCCTGGCTAGAAAAGTGGTGTTGATAAAGTTAGTAGTATGTATGCAGCTTGTTAGACTCAGCAGTGAATAAAATGGTAAATTCCTTGAGGACCAGAACTGTGTCTTTAGTCGTCTTTTCATTTCCATTAGTACTGTCTTGTACATAATTTGTGTTCTGTTATTAAATTGACTGATGTATCTTAGAGACTGAAAAAATCATGGTAGAAAGACTTCTTATCTATCTCCCATATTAGACTAAGTTCTTTGAGAGCTGGAACTATTAAACTTCTTGTTTAACTTCAGTGCTCCAGAACCTAGCTCATTTCTCCCTTGACTTACTGCCACCAAGTATTTATTGAGTGTGTTCAGGCACTGTTATAGGACACAGTTGGTAACAGAATCTTATGGAACTTTTAGTTATTAATCAATCACCACAGATGTTTATAGAAATACAACTTAAGTGGTAAATGCATTATATCCTGTAACTGAATGTTTGTATATAAGTTTGATAAGTTTGTTTATCTGAAGAATTGCCATTTTTCCCCCTTGGTCTTTTATCTTATTATGGTTATTTATAATAGATTTTTCAATATTGAACTATTCTTGCATTCATGGTACAAATTCCACTTTGTCTTGGTGTATTTTTCTTTTAATATACTGGCGAATTATATTTATTTAGGATGTTTACATCTGTATCGGTTAGCAAATTTTATCTTTGGTTTTCTTTTATGCTGTTATGGTCAGATTTTCTATTGGTGCTATGCTGCCTTCCTATAACAAGAATTAGGTACTTTCTGAAGAAATTTAAATGATAGTACTGTAAGTGCCTTTATATAGATAGAGACCTGGACTAAAGGATATATGTGTAATTTTCATTAGATTTTTCTAATACCTTTTGGTTAATTACTTGCTGCAATTATGTAAGTAATCATTTATGTCTTAAATTATTACTTGGTTGTTAAAAACTTGATTTGAGAGTTGTAGTCATATGCTAATTTAAGTTGAACACTAATTTGATACTGGATATTAAGAAAGATTTCATTATAAAAATAATAAAGTTATAAAAATAACTTTAAGAAAGATTGAAATCTTGCCTTTATAATGTAGTCAAATTCAAGGTACGCTGTTATGATTTTTGTTGGTTTCATTTGCTATTCAGAGATAAGCATTTGGTAAGCTTTGACAAATTATTTAAGAGATAAAATTTGTAGTAAAATGAATATTGCTGTCACTGAAGCAGAAAATGTATTATAACATTTTTTTTAACTGAATAAGATTTTATAACTGGTTAAGAACACCTTTTGATCTTGCCTTTTAGCTGTGTTGGATTTTATTTAACTGAGACTGATTTAAATAACTAGTTAGGAAAATTAAAGAGTTTATTCATATTTGATAGTTTCTTGATGTCAGTAGATTTAAATTCCATGTTTGGAAGGCATACAAAATACATTTTAAAACTAAAAGCCATTTTATTTTTAAATGCTAATTGACTCAAACCTTTTTCCCAAAGAGGACATGATCTGTAGGATGGAGAGATGGTTAAATAGGCAACCAGCTAACTTTAATAATGGCAATCCTTATTAGACAGTATGTTCCAGTGGGCAAGAGCTTGTCCTGTAGTGCATAGTAGAAGCTTAATAAATAATTCTTGAAAGAATCCATTTTCTTTGTAGGACTTAATTCATTAAAATAGAATCCTACTTTAAAAAAAAAAATTGTATTTATTCCCGGCAACTCATTTTTTTTTTTTTAAGGTTATCAATTTTAGGTGTCTCTACCTTCTTGTGTTTCATTCATTAATCTAGTGTAGTTTGGTCTCCATTATCATCTATTCCTGAAACCTCTCTGATCACCAGTGGCTTAGTGGTCAATCCAAGGTACCATTT
>NW_007735051.1:0-9813 GCF_000696425.1 Galeopterus variegatus
CACATACATATACATATACACACAATACACATACATATACACACATATACACATACACACACATATACATATACACACATATACGTATACACAGACATACATACACGTACACACATATACACATACACATACAATACATATACACATATACACATACACATACACACATACATATACATATACACACAATACACATACATATACACACATATACACATACACACATATACATATACACACATATACATATACACATACGCATACACACATATACATATACACATACACACATACATATACACATACACATACACATACATACATATACATATACACATACACACATATACATATACACATGCACACACATATACACATACATATACACATACACATACACATACACACATACATATTCATATACACATACACATACACACGCATACATATACATATACACATACGCATACACACACATATACACATACACATACGCATACACACATATACATATACACATGCACACACATACATACATATACATATGCACATATACGCATATACATATACATTTACATATACATATACATATGATGTCTAGAGATTTCAGTGGGCAGAATAAGGAAAATGTGTCCACGCCATCCTGTCCGGAATCTGAAGTCACCTGAATCCCCCCCTCTCTAAGAGGTGTACGTTGTATGTGCTTCCCAACAGCTCCAGCATACTTGTCCATATCTCTCACCTGCTCCTATTACATGATGTCAATCATATGGAAGGGTGTAGTGTTTTATAGACTGTCCATAAACTGCAGGTCCCTGTAGTCTCTATTTTGACAAAGGGTATAAGAACTTAATAAGCTGGGAGCAAGACCATAAATATTAACTGTTGTTCATCCCATGGGAATAAACATACACACACGTATACATATACACATACGCATACACACATATACATATACATATACACATACACACATACATATACATATACACATACACATACACACACATACATATACACATACACACATATACATATACACATGCACACACATACATACATATACACATACACATACACACATATACATATACACATGCACACACATACATACATATTATACATATACACATACACATACATATACATATACACATACACACATATACATATACACATGCACACACATACATACATATACATATACACATACACATACACACATATACATATACACATGCACACACATACATACATATACACATACATACATATATATCCTATTGGTTCTATTTCTCTGGAGAACCCTGATACAAGGGGGGTTTATTGGTTTAATGTATGTGTCCTGCATAGGACTAGGATTTTACATTTTTTTTTTTTCCCCTAGCACTGTATGCTCAGTGCCTAGCATATAGTAGGTAGGCTCTCTATACATTTTTGATGAATGAATTAACTGTGTAAACTCACAGAGAAAGGGAAGTAGATAATTTGGCCCTGAGGGCACTCATGGAAAACAGCCAACACTGAGGACCATATACACATACACATACACACACGTATACATATACACATACGCATACACACATATACATATACACATGCACACACATACATACATATACATATGCACATATACGCATATACATATACATTTACATATACATATACATATACATATGATGTCTAGAGATTTCAGTGGGCAGAATAAGGAAAATGTGTCCACGCCATCCTGTCCGGAATCTGAAGTCACCTGAATCCCCCCCTCTCTAAGAGGTGTACGTTGTATGTGCTTCCCAACAGCTCCAGCATACTTGTCCATATCTCTCACCTGCTCCTATTACATGATGTCAATCATATGGAAGGGTGTAGTGTTTTATAGACTGTCCATAAACTGCAGGTCCCTGTAGTCTCTATTTTGACAAAGGGTATAAGAACTTAATAAGCTGGGAGCAAGACCATAAATATTAACTGTTGTTCATCCCATGGGAATAAATACTGCACCTGGTTCTCCTTCCTGATAGGTACGGCAAAAGACACATTTTCCAGATCACGTGCTGGAGGTTGTTTTAATTTGCTCTAGCAAAGACACTACATTGGGTGCAGTAGCTGCATCTGGGGCTGCTGCCATCTCCTGCCACATTTCATTTCATTTTTGCGGGGGCCAGCATGGTGAAATTAATGGGAATATGACAGGGACTACTTACTACAATATTAAAGCCTTTGAGAGTTGCATTAATATTCCCCACTCCTTCTGGAACTTAGCATTATTTGTGATTTATTCTTTTTGTAGTGGTGGGGAGCAGCTTGAAAGTCTTCCTCTCGCCCTCCCCACTATAACCCTATAATAGTTCTTACCCAAGAATTTAAAGAATCAATGTGAGGGTTCTTCAAACTACCAAGAGTGTCCCTCCCAATTATGTATTTGGAAATGGGGAAAGGATCATCAGGTTGGCCCGTGGACCAGTGGACCCCCTGAGAGCCAACCATGGCCAGGACTCTAATAGCCCTGCTATGCCCCCCACTGAGCACCTCGGTGGTTCATTTGGGCCTCCAGGTATTAATGTTGATTCAGACCCATACATTCTTAAAAGTGCAGAATATTCTTTTCCCCAAAGCACATTTACTTAAGTGGTCCTAAGCTCCCTGGTGAAGGAGTAGGGAAATAACAAATGGATAGATTTGCCTGGTATTGCAAGGTCCTCACACATAAGGAATCAGCCACTCCTTCTGCCAGTGGCTTCCAGGTGTGATCTGGAAACTGGGCAAGGGATTGTGATTTGTACTGAGCTCCTGCCCTCTGTCTCTGCTCACCCATCGTTGATTTCCTTTGACTGTGTAAATTAAGCAATGCCCTTGTTGGCAGCCCATTTATCTTGCCTCCAGGAACATCATGTTCTATTAACCATCTCCAAGTTGGGGTCCCCTGAATGCCTGTACAGTCCTACCACTCTTTGCAACAATTGAGCCCACACTACTTCCAAAAGCTAAGCACCAGCACCTGGCTTATATTATTTGGAAATGCTGCTATTGTCTTGTCCATCAGGGAGCCCAGTTTGATAACAGCATCTCTTGCTTTGGTTAGCCCTGGGCTACAGAAGAGAGGCACTGCCGAGCTGCTCAGTAAGGCTGCTGCCCCTCTCACGAGCATCATTGCTTTGGCAAACAGAGACCTTCCTGAAAATTAGTTGGCTGGTGGAGATTTTTGTTTTGTTTTGTTTTGTTTGTTTTTTAAGCTTTATGTAGCAAATCCACTTTAGTGTGCCCACTTCTCTGAGCCTTTGGATCCTTTTCTCCACCATGCACCACGCAAGTTCTTGCATTTCTATTTCATTAACTGTGATCCTCCAAGAATCCCCCTAGTGGCTTTTTACCACCATGCCTGGTGTATTTGCTACAATGTTAAATACTGAAGCAGGAGAGAGTGCTCCCATGGGGGTAAATATCCTTATCCAGCTGGATGTTCAGCTCCCCACGCCCCGGATCCAGCAGCCTCAGACACATTCCCACGCTGCCTCTCCTGGCTCCTGCACAACTTCACTGTCTACTCCCTCTTCTCCCTTACCCAACTCAGCACATGCCCAGTGAGGGTAGGAGCCTAACAACAGGCCTATTGGGGTCACAGGAACTTGAGACTGTGATTCTGAACTGTATCTCCCCAGGTGTTCCCCTCCTGATTTTAAGGGGTTCCGCTCCTTCCCTATTAGGGCTCCAACCTTGGCACAGGAGACTTACTGGAGTTGAGAGTCCAAACTTCTCTGAAACAGCACACCTCTTAAAATTGAGTCCTTCTCTGACTGGAGGGGACCAGGGCTTAACTGAATGCTGCCAAAGAGACTGTACCTGTGGCTTTCACATTCTTCCTGAAATGGTGCCCAACCACCCTGAGCCTTTTATTATGTCTTCCACAAGTCGATGTCACTTGGAAATGAGTACCCAATCCCAAAGTCCCTAGAGGCATTCTGTCCCTCATAACTCGTATGCTCCAAAGATATTGCGGCAGCCAGTGACTCCCCCACCAGCATCCACTCCTAGTGTACCCCTGGAACACTGCATTGCTGCAGCATGCCAGGGGCTGTGCTTGGCAGCTGGCTGAGGAGCGAGCCCCCTCCAAATCCCATGTTAGAGTGCCACTCCTGGATCTGCCTGTCCTAGATTTATTTCCCAAACTCAGAGACAAACAGTTGTGAGCAGAGGCTTGTCGAGGAACGCTTGCAGGATGTATACCTGTTAGGATGTGAAGAAAATAGGATTGTGCCATGGGAAAAGCAATCTGGTTGCAACTGAGGCCTCATCTGTTCCTATGGGGAGTTTTGGAGCTGGGATGGCATTTTAGAGTTGTCCCAAATTGAAACAAGGGGGAAAGGCCTTTGTAAGCCCCACGGGACAGCCACTGCTCACAGGCGGTCCCCAGAAGGGGGCACTCATTTCCCTCCAGTAAGGACAATGCTCAGTGGGGGACGCAGCTGTGAGCTGTCAGCAGCTGACATTTCCACGAGGGTCAGGGGAGGGGGTGAGATGAGGCAGGTGCACCAGCCCCGCAGAGCCCATCCGGGCAAAGCACATAGTAGTGACCTGGGCATGTGCGGTGGGTGGGGGGCATGGAGTACGAGGGGAGCAGAGAGTCAGGAATACAGAGGACCTTGAAAGAGAGACAGAGGAAGTTCCACACGACCTTGTAGGACATAGAAAATCACTGGCAGACTTGATCAAGCGTCATTCGGCAGAGAGTCAGGAATACAGAGGACCTTGAAAGAGAGACAGAAGAAGTTCCACACGACCTTGTAGGACATAGAAAATCACTGGCAGACTTGATCAAGCGTCATTCTCATCACAACATGCAGGGCGATTGAGGGATCCAGGTATCCCAGCCCAGTGGCTCTTGCAAAACATCTAGAGAACAGGGCCGGATCAGGTCATAGGATTGCATCTGCAAGAGACAAATATTCAAACTAGGCGCAGAGTGTGGCGGGTAAAGAGGAGCCTGTTAGTGTGAGAGATGGGAGCCCAATGCCAGTGAGGACTTGGTATTAGAAGATGATGGCGGGGTTTTTAATAGTGGCTCTGCAGTGACAGTGAACTAATCTGAACAAAACCCTTCTCCCATTTGAGGAAATAGGACTGGAATTTGGGTGAGAAGCTAGATCTGGAGAAGCTGACATAGAAGCAAACAGATGGTGATTAAACCTATGAACACGGAAAACTTCTAATAAAGGAATAGAGAGCAAAGTGACCTTAGAAAGAGCAGGAGGGAGGGGAGACAGCAAAGGAAATAAATGAGCGACGTGCCTGAGGTGCTGGCCGCCACCGCCCGATGTGCACAGCGGCCTGGCCCGCCTCATGCAGTCACCCAGGCCCCCGCAGTCCCCGAGCCACCACCATTGCAGAACCGGGACCATTCTGCCACCAGGACATTCGTCACCCGACCAGATCATAGCTGTTTAAAAGGATGCAATCGCTGATGTGAGGGAAGGAGGGACTGGGTACCAAATTATGAACTGGGTGTCTCATCAAGGCTGGAGTTTAAAATTTTATGTTTGAAACCTTAAAAAGGTTTGAGTTACCCACATATCGACATTAGTATCTTGCTTTCTGATTTTGTTTTTGCTGTGATACATACATGTGTACATATATATATATATATATATTAATTTTTGTTTTATTTGAGGAGCCAAAGAACAGACAGCATGTGTTACCATGAGCACCTTGTGTCCCTTTTCCACATGGTGGGAAGCACTCTGCTGATGGGCTCTATTTCTGGATCCATCCTGGATTTCTGTAAACTAAATATTAAAAATTTTTGAGCCCCCCATTCTTTCTTGTTTAAAGCCTATTACCTCATTATTTAGAAGTTTTTGTTATTTTGCTATTACAAACCCTTACTGATACGTTTAACACATGGGTCGATTACTCTTTCACTAACCTTTTCTTCCTCCAAAACCTTCTGACTGCTTTTGCTTATTCATTTTTATGAATGAACTTTGAAGTCAACTTCTTTAGTTGTCATCCTTCCGCCACCCCTCCTCCCAGGAAAAAGAAAAAAAAAAAAAAAAAAATTCTCTTGGGATTTTGTCTAGATTGCACTAAATTTTATTCATTCATTCACTCATTCATTCATTCATTCATTCATTCATTCATTCTTAGCTCCCACTAATGAGTGAGCACATGTGGTATTTATCCCTCTGTGCTTTGCTTATTTCACTCAACATAAGTTTCTCCAGGTTCATCCATGTTGTCACAAATGGGAGAATTTCATTCTTTTTTATGGCAGAGTAGAATTCCACGGTGTATATATACCACAGTTTCCTTATGTAATCGTCCACCGATGGAAATTTAGGTTGGTTCCATGTCTTGGCTATTGTAAACAGAGCTGCGATGAACATGGGAGTGCAGGTATCTCCTTAATATGATGATTTCCATTCCTCTGGGTATATACCCAGAAGTGGGATTGCTGGATCATATGGAAGATCTATCTGTAGTTGTTTGAGAAACCTCCATACCATTTTTCATAGTGGTTGTACTAATTTACAGTCCCACCAACAGTGCAGGAGTGTTCCCTTCTCTCCACACGCTCGCCAGCATTTATTCACCGTCTTTTTGACCATAGCCAGTCTAACTGGGGTGAGGCGGTAACTCAATGTACTTTTAATTTGCATTTCCTTGATGACTAGTGATGTTGAGCATTTTTTCATGTACCTGTTGTCCATCTGTATGTCTTCCGCTCGCCAGCGTTTATTCACCGTCTTTTTGACCATAGCCAGTCTAACTGGGGTGAGGCGGTAACTCAATGTACTTTTAATTTGCATTTCCTTGATGACTAGTGATGTTGAGCATTTTTTCATGTACCTGTTGTCCATCTGTATGTCTTCCTTTGAAAAATGTCCATTCAGCTCCTTTGCCCATTTCGAGCGAGCAGATGTTTCATTTTGAAAGAAGGTGGCGAGCACAGCTTGTTCTTGCATTTACTATTCTAAATCAGGGTCCCTTCCTTCACCTTAGTCTTATTGATTGACACCTTCCTGCATATATAACTTGTCTGCCTAATTTCTCACATAGGCATCCTTCCTACTATAAAGATAATACATCACATTCAGGGAAGTTTCTAATAGCGATTGGTGTGCTGAGGTGCATTACTGCATTTACTATTCTAAATCAGGGTCCCTTCCCTCACCTTAGTCTTATTGATTGACACCTTCCTGCAAATATAACTTGTCTGCCTAATTTCTCACATAGGCATCCTTCCTACTACAAAGATAATACATCACATTCAGGGAAGTTTCTAATAGCGATTGGTGTGCTGAGGTGCATTACTGCAAACACAGGCGTTGAGGTAGCACCTAATGGTAGAGCCTCACTTTGAAGAAGGAAACTTCACAGGTTTTTTTCTGAGTGTGTCTCCAGGAGCATCCTCTTTCTGCCAACTCCCACACTCAAACATCTGGAAGATCTTTCAAATAGTTTGAGATTTGGGTTTCCAAAACCTTTAATTTTAATCAAAGATGAAGCCTGCAGTTTTGCTCCTCATTTCTATGGGATGATTTCTGAGAGAAGAGGTGTTCCTGTATTAGTCCATTTGTGTGTTGCTATATAATAGAATATGTGTGACTAGGTAATTTATAAAGAAAAGAGGTTTATTTGGCTCATGATCCTGGGACAGGTGTANGGTATCTCTTTAATATGATGATTTCCATTCCTCTGGGTATATACCCAGAAGTGGGATTGCTGGATCATATGGAAGATCTATCTGTAGTTGTTTGAGAAACCTCCATACCATTTTTCATAGTGGTTGTACTAATTTACAGTCCCACCAACAGTGCAGGAGTGTTCCCTTCTCTCCACACGCTCGCCAGCATTTATTCACCGTCTTTTTGACCATAGCCAGTCTAACTGGGGTGAGGCGGTAACTCAATGTACTTTTAATTTGCATTTCCTTGATGACTAGTGATGTTGAGCATTTTTTCATGTACCTGTTGTCCATCTGTATGTCTTCCTTTGAAAAATGTCCATTCAGCTCCTTTGCCCATTTCGAGCGAGCAGATGTTTCATTTTGAAAGAAGGTGGCGAGCACAGCTTGTTCTAGCATTTACTATTCTAAATCAGGGTCCCTTCCTTCACCTTAGTCTTATTGATTGACACCTTCCTGCATATATAACTTGTCTGCCTAATTTCTCACATAGGCATCCTTCCTACTATAAAGATAATACATCACATTCAGGGAAGTTTCTAATAGCGATTGGTGTGCTGAGGTGCATTACTGCAAACACAGGCGTTGAGGTAGCACCTAATGGTAGAGCCTCACTTTGAAGAAGGAAACTTCACAGGTTTTTTTCTGAGTGTGTCTCCAGGAGCATCCTCTTTCTGCCAACTCCCACACTCAAACATCTGGAAGATCTTTCAAATAGTTTGAGATTTGGGTTTCCAAAACCTTTAATTTTAATCAAAGATGAAGCCTGCAGTTTTGCTCCTCATTTCTATGGGATGATTTCTGAGAGAAGAGGTGTTCCTGTATTAGTCCATTTGTGTGTTGCTATATAATAGAATATGTGTGACTAGGTAATTTATAAAGAAAAGAGGTTTATTTGGCTCATGATCCTGGGACAGGTGTATTTGGAGTACAACTCAGGCTGTTTGTAATCATGGCAGAAAACTGCAAGAAAGGAAGCAAGAGAGAGAGGGGAAGTGCCAGGCTCCTTTTTAACAACCAGCTCTCCTGGGAACTAATAGACAGAGAAGTCATTCACCCCCAACCCCAGGGAGGACATTAACCTATTCATGAGGGATCTGCCCCATGACCAAACACCTCCAGACACTGCTGCACTGGGGGTCAGATTTCAACATGAGATTTGGGGGGACAAACATATCCAAAATATATCAGCCCCCTGTATCACATCACTTAAAAGAATTAAACCTCTTCCTATTGCTTTTGATTATATAACTAAAGAGGTATTTAATGGAAAACAAAAATCAAAAAATACAACCTTCAAACGTCTGTGCTCACTAGTTGGCTGGGAGGTGGAAACAGCAATGACAAGCCAGTGTGATGCAAGAAATGGTTGCACAGGATTTTGGAGCTTGTGAGTCACAATCCCCCTCTCTCCCCACCCTCAAGTTCTCCCATCTACCATCCACGATCACTTCTGTTTTTAACGTACTTTGTTTTGCTTTATTTTTTCTTATATTTCTATTCTTTAGTTGGATTGATAACATTTTTATTCCCTCTGCTTTAATTACTTTTGTTCTTTTAAGGAATACCCCTAAGATTTTCATTTATATTCAATTTTCTATTCTTGCAACGAAGTCTAAACGTATTCATTGTCACTATCTTCTTCCTGTCTCTTGTCCTCCATAGCACTTAAAGCTTGCGCAGCCCATACCTGTAGAGCGACCAGAGCTTGTCTGGGGATGGGATCGGGTGATGGAGCTTTTCCAGGCACAACAGCACCCACTTTCACTCTCAAAGGTGTTCTGGTCTGGAGAATAAATTATTGGTCGTCCTATGTAAATATCATGTTACCTGATATTATTTTACATTTTTTTTGTCTCCCCCATTAGAATGTAAGTTCCAAGAGGATAGGACATTTTCTGTTTGTGTTTGACACCCAAAGCCTACAGAAGTTTCTGGCACATTTTAACCTCTCTATGAACATTTGTTGAATTCAACAAATGAAAAGACAAGACTCTTAGTATGTTTGAATTATTCCCTGAATTTCTCCCATCCACCTTATTATCTAAAATTTTAGTCCCCTCTCTAAAAATAAAGATTAGCTCTACTTGTTATTGTTTATGGCCTAGGGTTGGTTTATTTCACCAGTTTCT
>NW_007735051.1:11163-36775 GCF_000696425.1 Galeopterus variegatus
GGGCCGGCCTGTAATTAGTACTTTAAATCTTGCCCTATTATTTGCATTTTCCAGTTGAATTCATTGAGTTGATTTATTCTTTTCTGTTGCTAATTTTCCTCATGGACCTTGGCAGTGTGATTTGCAGACTTGTTTTCAGAGGGCGCACACATGCTTTTTCCTCTGACCTCTCTACATCTAGTCATTTTCTATCATGAAGTCTTGTTACCAGTCCAGAACCAGCCTCTTTTGTGGCAGTGACATTGGATGTACTTCAGGTGTAGACATGGGCCAACAAGCCAGCTTAGCCCCGTTGGCCTGCTTTCTCCTGCCACCCCACCGATGCTGCTTCATGTTTGTCATGTCCCGTGGCATCCATGGCAGCGATTTCTGTCAGCTCTCACTGGTAGGAAAGCCCCAGTCCAGCCCACATCTCTGGCAGCAAGCCTGGCTTGGTTTCTTTCCATAAATGGAGCATGATTAGTTCCCTCCACCCTGTACAGAGATTCCTCTCGCTCACCCCCTGCTACCCCCAGCCCTCACTGTATCTATACTTTTCAAAATATATTTTATCTTGTTTTTCTATTTGGAAATAGAGAGTAAATTCCAATTTTAAACTCCCTTAGACCACTACCCATAGCCTTTACCACCACCTTTTCCCAACAATGGACTTCTTTCAGTCTTCAGCTTTCTTGTGTCCAGAAGCATTTGGCATAGTTAACACTCCTATCTTGCTTTAATCAATAAACATGTGTTGAGTGTCTGTTATGTGCTAGGAGTTGGGGAGACTAGTGTCAAGAGATGTCCTGAAGCAAATGACTTCTAAACTCAGATATGATGATTAATGAGCCAGATGAAAAGGTTGAGAATGTATCAAGGTGAAGGAAAACACCGGGAAAGTCCTGTGGTTGAGAAAGAGCATTGCATGAAAAGAACATGGAAAGTATTTCAATGTGGCTGGAGGCTGGAATTCAAGTAGGTAAAGTCAAGAGATGGAACTCAAGATGTAAGTTGGCAACAGGTCACTCAGGACTCTGTCAGCCACATTAAAGATTTTCGATAGTATTCTGAGGCCACTTATCTTGGTGCATGTGGCCATTAAAATGTTTTAAGAAGGGAATTCAGGTGAGCAGATTTGTAGTTTAGAAAAAAAAATGCACTCACTGTAGAGCAAAAATCAGTGCAGAGCAAATCCTGAAATATGAGAACAATTAGTAGGTTATTAAAGTAATTCATGAGTGTTCTCCACTAGGACTTCAATGGAAGGGACAGAGGAAAATGGATGCATTCTGGAGATACTTGGCATTCAGAACCAACAGGATGGGACACCTGAATCAATGTGGGGCCAATCAAAGGGAAAGTGAGGTGTTCAGGACAAGCTCAGGGTTCTTAGCGGGTGGCTCTGTTCCCTAGCAAGGAAAAGAAAAAACAGAGTGAGAAGTACTGTTTTAACATTCCCAAGATTTCTTGTTATACGTACACTCAAAGGAGAATAATATTAATTTACCAGAGGTATAGTTAAAAGAAGATACTGTGTGAAGATAAACCTGTGTTAAGTTCTGGCTCTGCTATTTGACGTTGTTAATGACCTAAAACTGCTGAGCCTTGGTATTGCCTCAAATAGTGCAAGGCCTCGATTATATGCTAAATTATTACAATTCCTACTACACAGAATTGTTACAAAGATCAAAGACAATTTTATTTTAAAAGTTTGTTATAAATTTTAAAAGAGTATAAAAAGTTACGATTGTTTTAATTAAACAAATAGTAAGACATCTGTAATTGGGATGATGTTGATAAAAAAGGGGTGCTACAAGAAGGAAAACAACCTATCAAGTTAATTTATTTCTTATTATTGGATTTCTTCCTTGGAAATTAAAAATGGAGTTCTTTCCGAAGAACCTAAGAAATAGTTTGGCTTGATCTTAATAAATACATTTTATGTAGATCTTACAGCTTAACTTCCTGAAAGAAATGAATTATAAATATATTTCTTGAGCCCTATGGCAAGTGATCTAAGAATAGAATTATCTCCTATACAACTCAGTGGAACACTCTTCGTAAACAACAGAAAGATACAAACAATCCAGTGCAGCAGCTACAAGATTGCTGCTATAGTTACATCGAAGCCAGGCAAATGAAAGTAATTCCTCCTGCACATAAATGCCTGCTGCGTTGATATTGTTAGTAACTCCAGAAAAGGATGACAGTTTAGGACATGCTCCATTGTCACCACTTTTATTACTTTCTACCCAAGCCATAAATTGCCTTTAATCCTTCCTCTAAACATTCGATGATGAAAACATTTTCTTTATAACAAAGTAAGGATTGCAGAGTCCCCTTCTTCCTCTGAAATAGCTACCAGTAAATTTAAGTTGAAGCACTTGGACGGGGAATTAACTAAATGTTTTTTCAGCACTTAGACAAAATCCAGTAGATCCCCTCTTAAATTTACTTTGAACTCTTTAAAGTATGTTGTAGCATTTTTTTTAAAGTACTTACAAGTATTTGGGCTCTGAAGTCATCTTAATTTTCTCCTTATCCTATTTATTTTGTTCTCAAAACACAGTTTTATAAGGATCTCGGGAAGCTGAGTCTAATAAAAATGTATGTAATTTTTACACAAAAACAAATCCAGGCCTTCCTCATGACAGAGATGATGAAAACTGAAGACAACGTGCGTCAGGGAGGCCGCACGAGATCTTTCAGCTCATCCATCCACTTGACAATCACTTACGCAGCAACAATTCCAGCTCGGGCACTGGGTGCAGCTCAGTTTTATAAGGACAATTAAATTCAATGTCTAACAGGAGAAAGACACATAAGCAAGTAAACGACAATGATGCCTTATGGACAGTGACCTAGGTTTGTACAGGCTCAACCGTGTCCAGAAGAGGCTCCTGAGTTTGGAGGGCAGGAGTTATGGAAACCTTCCTGGAGCAGGTGGACAGCGGAGCCTACTAGATCTTAACTGTTCAGCCTTTCTGGAAAGGGAAAAATGGGACTGAGAAGAAAGGACAACACACAGAAGAACATATGCAAAGGTTGAGTGAGAATCAAGTAACCCCACGCTGAGCTTCCAGAACCCGTACAGTCCCCCTTCTGCTGCCATGGGATCACCACACTATTGGAGGTGGAAGGTCACGCTGGCTTTAGGATTCATGCCTCGGCTTCCTAGGTGCATGACTACGGTGGGTCAGTCACCTCATCCTAAGCACGAGAACTGGGAAACTGAGCACCAGAGCCATGAGTAGTTGTTCTGATTTGGGAGCAAAAGATTCATGGAGAATTTGCTAAAATGCAGCTCTCCAGGACCACTTGTATATTCTGATGTAGTCCCTGTGGGTGCACTTAGAAGCAGCACCCAGGAGAATCTGATGGAAGTGGCCTATGAGTACGAATATAAGCAATGGCGTCCTGCACTCCCTGAAGCCCCAACTGGGCAGCCAGACTGACCCCTGAGATGACCACGCCTCATCCCTCTTGACCTATCCAGATCACGAACCCAAGCCATGTACACCTGCTCCCTCCAGCACTTTGTGAGTCCCTCCCCTCCTAAGCTTCCTGGCAAATGTTGCCTCTTCCAAATGCCAACTTTATTTCAGCAAAATGCTAACGGCAAGAAGTTTTTTCACAGTTTAGGCAGGAAAATGAACATGTCTCTGGAGGTCGAATACATTGCCAAAGTTAGCAGAAATAAGAAAAATAATGAAGGAGAAGTCGGTATGGAGAGACCCCGGGCCAGCTGTCAAGAGTAGTGTCTCCCTACTTGGGCTCAACATTGGGGCTGTCGTGGTGGATTTCGTCAGCTACGATCGTGGTTCTGTTGAGTAGAGCCGGAGCTTGCACAGGTTCCATGCTCTTTCTGTCCTGCTCCATTCCTCACTCAATGATGCCTAACATTTCTTAAACCGAGTAGGGAAAAGATGTTCATTTCACAGCTAGGCATCAAATGCATTAAGTAAAAAGGCATTGGTGGAAATAACATTTCAAACAATGGATAAAAATAATGAATATGCTCTATTTGGGAAGGAGGAGGGATGTAAAAATGGGACAACATTTTAATTATAAAGAGAAAAAGCAGTCCCCAGGAAGACAGAAGAGTGCACTGAGAGAGGAAATCATAGCTGGGCTGAAGGAGATAGCCCACAGGCTTCCAAATTTTGCATGCACTTGAGTTTAACCTCCAATCTCGGTGGGGTTGATGGGTGATGTGCAGAGGCACAGTTCTGCTGCGTGGTTCGTGAAGATCTATTCTGGTTAATGAGGCTGCGTTCACACAAAGGGGGACTTCCAGGGCATTTTTAAATCAAGATTTCACCCTATTAGAGAACTCAAAAGGGAAGTAAAAATATTAGCATGACATCTGTACTATGCTCATTTTAACAGTTGCAACTTCCAAGCAGCAGTCTAGATAATCCAAGAAAAATATGAACAAAACCAAATCATATGATAATGAAAAGAAACTTCATTCATCACCTTTAGTTATTTGGGGGAAAAACAAACGACACCACAAAGTGGAGACTAGAAAACAGGAAATACATTGTCCTTTAAGTAGAAGACAGGGATACTAAATGGTAGATAATGACTGTGAGATTTGATGTTTATGGTAACATTTTATTTGGGGGAAAAACAAACGACACCACAAAGTGGAGACTAGAAAACAGGAAATACATTGTCCTTTAAATAGAAGGCCCGACCCGCGGGATATTCAACGTAGACCCTGGAGGGGGGAGTGGGAATTGGATGGGACAAGAGACACGAGAAATTGAGACAAGACAGTATTCTGATCAAGTCTCGTTTATTGATTCTTAGGTTACATCTTATATAGGAGAAGGCAGGCATGCTGCAAAGGGTCTGGAATGTAAAGATATGATAATATCTTGAGGAGAGACAAAGACAGGACATTCAAAGTAAAGGTTGCCACCCAGAATGTTTATGGTTAAACAGTTTCTAGAGAAGGATAAAAGGTCACTTGCAAATTAACTTGCATAGCCAGGAGCAATCAGTTTCTGGCATAAAGATTTCGAGGCAGTTATCATGTAAAGCACGGCCATCTGAGCAGATTGTCAAGGAGAAGCGGTCTCACAAGAAGGGGTGTGGAGCTTCAGGCCCCCAACAATTAGAAAGACTCACAGAACTCACTGAAGCTTATTATATGAATGGTTATACTTATTACAGAGAAAGGATACATTAAACATCAGCCAACGGAAGAAACACAAAGGGCAGAATCTGGGAGGAAGCTCAAAGCAAAGTTTCCTTCATTCTCAAGATGCATTATCCTCCTTCCATAGACTAAGACAATACACACAGAGTATTTCCAATCTGAGAAGCTCACCAGTATCCAAAGTGTTTATTGAGGGCTTATTATATATGCATGATCAATTGACTTAGTGTCCGTAAGGTTCAAGGCACTCTCCAGAACCTCCTTCCCAGAGGTTGGACTAATAGCACGAGACCCCAGGGGACAGTAGGAGTCACCTTGTTAGCATAAACTACCAGCTGTGGTCCAGGGGCCCACCATGAATAACAAAGACACTCTTATCACTAAGAAAATTTCATTGGTTTAGTGGTTGGCTTCCAGGAGCTGTGATAAAGGCAGCATCCCTCGTTGGGTGAGGACAAATTCCTTACTATGTATGTGATGTGCTAGTTGGTCGATTGTCCGTCCATCTTGGCCCTCTTGGTCCCCTTATAATTAGTGAAACTAAACCACGAGGCCAGCTCACATGATGTTTATGGTAACATTTTGCTATAATATCTTTTATTGTCTATGAGACTTCAGAAACAAGGAAAACTATACTGAATAAATTTCAAAGGTACGTACTTACCCCTTAAATGGGGGACTAAGGGTAATCAAAGAACACAGAGCATCTTTATCTTTTAAGGGAGATTTTAATTATAGAAAATAACCAAAAGACACATGGAATCAGGTTTGGCAAACAGAACAGGTGACAAATATGAGCAAAACAAATTTTGTCCAAAAGCAAAATTTCGCTGTGGCGATGCTCAGCAAGCCTGAGATGGATGAGTGACGTGTGATTCCCAGACAATGGACACGCCCCCTTCCAGGAACAGTCTTTGTATAACCAATGTTAAATGAAATATTTTTGAAACAAATTAAACTTTTTTCTTTCTTAAATAAATGGAGCCATTTAACTTTGCTTGATGGCCCATGCTCATCACTGGACACATCAATGTTGGGACACATACACTGAAGGCCTTGGTGGTGGTGACAGTGGTGCAGGGGTCTCACATGGCAGAATGATGGGACGCAGAGAAAGACTAACCTCCTCATTCACTTTCCTTTTAAATTCCTCAGAACCATGCCCATTATTTCAAGAATGGTATTCACGGGGATACAGTCCTCACAATCTAATCACCTCTTCAAGGCTCCACTTTTCAGCTGCCATAATAGGATTCCCCACCCTCTTAGCAGTCACAGTGGGGACCAAGCCTCCAACAGAGTAAGCTTCAGGGCAAGAGAATTCAACTCATAACAAACAGGTTGTCCACAAGGATAGAAAGAAATGCTGGAATGAATGTAAAATCTGAAGTGCAAGCTTATCGAGGTAAAGAAGGGTGACACCTCTCATTGATAATGACAGAGTCCATCATGAAGGGGACACGGAACCGCCTGCAGGAGGAGACTGCATGCATTTGGTGAGGAACATGACATGAGACGTTATCCCTCAGCTGAAACTATTTTCTAGGTCTTAGGCAAAAACAACCAGATGAAAACAAATCAATTTTAACTATTAAAGCTTAAGTTTAAATTCACTTTTTAAAAAGCCCTTATACTAAATTTATGTTCTAGAAAATAAAGTTGCAAATGTAACCTAAAGAAATTTCAACTCATTTATATGGATTTTTATTCCTTACATGCAAAGCTCCATTTGGTTTTAGGATATTAAGCTTAGAAGTAAGTTGTTCAGCAAAGAGAATATAAGTCCAGGAGAATCAGAATATTTTTAAGCTCTATAATATCAGAGAAGACAGATATAGGTGAGAGAATTAAAAAATCTTTTTTATCAATTTGTTAAAATTAGATTTAATTTTAAATTAAATTTGTTAAAACTAGATTTAAATTCCCATTATTTTGATTTTAGTATTTTTGAAAACAAATGAAAAGTATCTCAAATTTTGTCCTTAGTGTAACTGGGTTTTTTTTTACACTAAACATTATTCTAAAGCACGAGAGTGGTTTCTCGTTTCTCTCCTAATAAAGACGCATTTTTCTCCGTACTCTTCCTCCATAGTCACAGATGCATTTATTGTCAGGCAAACATATACAAAGAGTTCAGCACGACGTAGTTTGAAAACAGTTTGTGAGATGAATACAAGACATACACTCAGGCACAGATACAGAGAAAAGAAAGCAGACATCCCTGCAGCCTGCAAGCCAAATAATTGTCATCTGCCTTCTAGACCAAACGCCAAGCTGGCCCCGGTTTTATCAAGAAACATATGTGGGCTCATCATTAAATCAAATGGGAAAGGGAGCCACGTTTCTGCCACTAAACATTCATAATCTGGCCCAAGTGCCTGTGGCAGGCGGACTCATTTCCTGCTGGCTCCAGCTCGGCTTGTTGGGAGTAGCCCCATTCTTTCCTGGAGGCCCCCGGCCTGTGAGAGATTTCCATGCAGTGTGGAGCTGGCATGTCACATGTCTGAGGTCCTGACACTGTGGAGGTGTGTCTTCCAACAATAAGCCAAGAGCAGACATAATCACCATTGACACCAGCTCACAGTGTTCTTCACAAGAACACAGCACCGTCATGTCTGCCTAGAAATTTAATTTCTTTTACCCAGAAGAGAAATGAAAGAGAGACACACAAATACTTTCACAAAGAGAGAGAGACACACACACCCACACAGGAGGAAAGGGAGGGGGGCTCCAGGCAAGGCCGCAGCAGGGCAGCTCTGCAGTCCTGGGTCTCTCCAGGTAAAGACAGAGCAGGTATCAGGTGCCTGTGGAATTGAAGGGGGTTGAGGAAGTGTATTCCTGGCTCAGTTTCTCTCCTTTCTAACCTCAGTGACTTAAAATATGCACAGAAAAACCCACAAAACTCTTGAGATATAATGGAAACAAAATCAACCCAAATGCCACTTATCACTATCTCAAGTGAAAGGACCCTGTGTCCCTCAGGCACATATTTCTGAACTTGTCACTGAGACTGACTTTGCAGAGAAGATGCTGCGTTTGTGCCTCAGGGGGTTAGGGAGAGCAATTAAATGAGCCTAGAGCTGCTCCCGACACCCAGAAAGCCAAGCTTAGAGACACCTGGAGCTGCATGACATGAGGGTCAGCTCTGCGGGGATGATGGGCACGTGGCCCAGTGAGGGACAGGAGTGGGAAGAAGGACCCTGTGTCACCTGGCCCAGAGAGGTCTGTCCTGTCACTGGCTCTGGTGGTGGCACATACGCTCCCACACATTGTGCCACCTCACTTCACAGTGACACACGAGGCAAGGTGCCACTTCTGTCAACTGCAGGAGGTGAACCTTGAGGCACGTTCATGGTCCAAAACCTGGGATTCCCTCACGATTCCATACACAGGTTCTATGCTTATGTTCTCAAATCCACACAAGTGTTCCTCCATGAATGTGAAGTCAGTAAGCAAATATCACAGGCATCAGTGCTTCCTGAAACTGTTTTTGTGGGGTGTATGTGGGTGAAAAGAGATGATTCATAAGAAACACATGTTTTCAAACCATCAAATTAACTCCCCAGAGCCCGAGTCTCTGATGACGGTCTAAGACTCTGCAGGATGCAGAACGTTATAACTCTTGGGTCGCCTACCTCAGAAATGACGGTCTTTCCCCCTAATTTGAAATGGCTGTAGATAAGTATGCGTGAACTCTGCTGTGCCCTCATTTTAAAACAAAACAAAATCACACACACATACACCAATCGCCATTTACATCTGCCCTGCACTGTTTGCTCAAAGAGCTGCCAACACTTCCCTAACTGGCAAATCCACCAGTTGCTTTCTAGTCTTTACCGTCCACCATGGTAATGACTCTGCAGTGCTTAACTCGCCCCTAAGCCTTTAAACTCTCTTATCCTTCGGTCTTCAGAGAACTTCTGCGTTTTCCAACTATCTTTCTGGACATGCTTCCTGAACCTCTTCTGCTGCTTAAGTATTAAACTTCCCCTCAAATAGTATCACCCCCCACCCCCAGGACTCTAATCTTGACTCATGGCTTCCATATGAAATTCCCATGTCATATTTCCAACTATCCTTTCTCTGCCAAACACTTTCAGATCCACACCTCTAGCTTTGCCCTTTCCTCCAAGCTCTTTCCTCTCACCCACCGGGGCCCTGGTTACGAGCACAACCTTTCACAGCATTCATAACCGTTCACCAGGCTCCCCAACGAAGCTCTGAATCCTTTCTCTCCCTCTGCACCACCCCCTCCATGCACGTGCAAATGGTTAATAAGCTCTGTTACTAATTATTGCTTAGTAATGATCTGAAAATCTGTCCCAACCTCTCTAATTCCACTGTCCCTGGTTGTTTTCCAAGCCTCCTCATGTCACCCGAACCACTGCCACACCCTGCAGACTGGCCTCCACATGTGAAGTCTACTCCATCCTTCCCAGACATCGGGTCATGTGAGCCACTTAGTCATTTGCCAGGAAAAAACTGTCTAAGTTCCTCAGTGACGTATACAAGGCCAATCACAGTCTGGCTCCAGCTTCCCCAAGTTACACATGCACTTATATTAATTATATTCATTTATATGTATTATCTATTATATTTATTTATATTTCTATTTATTTAGAATCATTTTATCATGAAAGACGAAATCTTACAACTCCGATGATATAAAATGTGTCCATTCAAGCAATTCTTTGAAAAAGAGACAGTGGCTGCATGTGTTTTCTCTGATACTGGGGAGACGTTCTGTCATTGGATGCATTTTGAACTCTTTTTTGGCAAACATAGTAGTGGAAACACGTGGGCTATAGCGTTCATCTTTGATAAAGGAAAGCAGGTGAGAACTGTCTGGAGAAGACAAAACCACAACCATGCTTTCCTGATTCTAACTTCTAGGAGAAATTTTTGATAGGATTCTCTGAATAAGAGATATTAATTGTAGACAGTACAAACCTAAAAATACAGAAATTTTTCAGTGGCCATTTTTTTTTTTTTTTTTAACACAGAGCCTCAATATAAACTGAGATGTGGCGCCACCTTGAACCTGAACTCAGTGAAGGCGTTTCTGAGAACAGGGAAGCTGACAAGCACTTCACGTAGCTGGGTTGTTTCTGGTGATCTAATCTGATACAGACTAAAACTCTGAAAAATCTAGAAGAAAGGACAGCTAGCACACCCTCCACGATCTCAAATCCCAAGTCTTGACTGAAAAGCACTCCGAGGTGGCCAGTGTCTCAGACAAGTCTGGAAACACTGACCTTCTGTGCCTGTGCTGCTGAGGAAGGAAAATGCGGCAGCTGAGGGAGCCGGTGAGTGACCAGCAAGGTCCTCACCCCACTTTGTCATAAGGAGCCCGGTTCTGTTCCATCACACCCAGAGTGTCCTGCCATGGGCTTTCACAAGGAGTTGGACATGATACCAGAAAAAACAATAAATCCGAAAGTGTTCAGACACATGTTAGGATTTCTAACCTTCTGATCACAATTTTCATCACTAATCTTTTTCAATCTCTGATTTAGAAAAAAAAAATGTTTGTTTTTTGCATGGGTCTTGCAGTAGAGACTATTTTAATTCCATGTTACTGATCACAATTTTCATCACTAATCTTTTTCAATCTCTGATTTAGAAAAAAAAAAATGTTTGTTTTTTGCATGGGTCTTGCAGTAGAGACTATTTTAATTCCATGTTAGACTTGGATTCCCATGGAATTTACAAAAATAGCTCAGTTGATGTGCCCTTTATCAAAGTCCTGTGAGAATGACCATGATCTTTCTGTATATACTAAGGATGTTTCAGATTTCCTCCATAAAATGCTAAAATGACAGTCACCGGTTCTAGAAGCTTCTGCTAGCATATGAAAACAAATTCCTGCCATACGTGATGACTGAAGTTATTATAAAATCGTATTTGACAACAACATTCACCCTTCATTATAGAAGAACAATGCCATTTACTGAATTTGACATTTTTCATGCAAGCGTCCTTTTACTATGTCCATCTGGGTTGAGATATTTTCTTAATCTCCCTGATTTGTTTTTTGCATATGGTTCAGAAAAAATTTTGATTATAGCTAGTGAGATATAAAGGTAAGCTCTGTTGGTACTTACACTGTGGTTTTTGTTTTGACACCTTCCCTAGCAAGAATAATGTGTATAGATTATTTTTATCCTGTGTTTCCAGACTTTTTGGAGGGTATGGGGGGGAAACTCAAGGGCTATCAGACACAGGAGTTAGTTTATAGGTTTATCTAATTTCCTCCCCATAAAACCCATAAAATGGTACAACAAAACCATTTATATCATAATGGTTTACAATCGTGCAAGAGGAAGAATGGCTTAATTTAGGAATAAGATGTGGGAGACACAAGGCAGGAGCAGGTCAAGGAAACACACATATTAAGGGAGAACAAGGGTCACACTTTTTCCTCCACTGGATCATTCCTATCCAGCTACAAAAGTATTGTTTATTCCATCACCAAACAAAAACAAAAACAAAACTAAACAAAACCTTCACCCCCCCCCTCAGCTAGATCTCTATTTCCCTGCCACCCTTTACTTGTGCAAACTCCTCAGAAGAGTTGCGTGCAGTCCCCATCTCCACGTCCTCTGCTCCCGTCAATCAGCCTGCATCCCTGACCCCTCAACAGAGACTGCTCCTGTGGGTGTCACCAGTCCCTCCAAGATCCCAAGTCCAAAGGTCAGTCTCCAGGGTTCGTCTTGCTCCCGCTGGCATAAGCAGCATCACACGCGAGTCCTCCTTCCTGCCTACTTCCTGAAGCCCTGTCTTCATGGGACCCCCAGCCGCAGGCTCTGGCCCCAGCACTCGCTCTCTGACCTCATCATCCATCTCTCTTCTGTTCCAGGTAATTGGCCTCCTTGCTAACCACGTTCCTCCTGTGAGCTTTGCACGTGCTGCTCCCTGTCTAGAACGTTCTTCCTGCAGATACCCACATGTTTATTCCCTCACATCCTTCAAGTTCCTGCTGACACATCACTCTCAGCGAGCCAGCACCTGGCAGCTCATGTTAAACACGCTGTCTCCAGCTCTGTCCCTTGGCCCTGCCCCATTTTTCATCAGAGAGCCTGGTACATGTTTGTTGATAAGCTGCTCCTCCCTATTGTGACAGTAGCTCCACCAGGGCAGGGATTTTGTTTTGCTCACAACTCCAGTGCCTGGCATGTAGCAGATCCTTAATAAATACATGTCGAGCGACCTCAGTAAAGCATGTGGGCATGTCACGAGTTCAGAGTGAAGAACACCAAAGTGGTGTTCAGAGCTGAAGAAATTGGAAGGTGGCCCCATGGAGAGTGATTATAGAGGAAACTAAAATGTGAGTAAAGATACTCTTGACACCCCATTTCCCTCATGCTTCCCAGGATTTGTATCAGGATGTCCATTCCTTAGAAAATCTACCTTAGGTTGGGGAACACTGGTTTTGAAATGAACCCACTTGGAAAATTTCTCCCAGAGCAAGAAGGGTAGATGGTCCATCCTGATGACACTGGGAAGTGGTGACAAGTTGGGAAGCATCATCTGTCATATAAACCAGGTACCAAGAAGGGCAGAGCTGAAATATCAGATGATGAGGCCTAGGCTAAGCAGAAAGCTAAATGGGTCAAAAAAGTCCAAAGAGACTCCAAAACAATGAACAGAACTGTGGATGTTGCATCAGATAGAGAAAACCTGGTGGCACCTTCACAGTTAACCTTAAATATCAGAAGATTCATCACACGGACGAGGGATTGGGTTTATATGAGTGGTTCTAGAGAGAAGAATTAAGGTCTGTGAAGACACGGTTCAGTCAACTGGATATCCATTCATTCTATAATCCTCTACCCAAATCCCTTGGGACCAGATGAACTATACATTTCAGAACTTTTCCAATTACAGACAGGAATATGGTCCATTACAATATCAAAAGGGTCTGAGGCAGCCTGGAATCATCAAGCACATTAATATTTCTGTAGTAAACATATTAACACAAATAAAACCTTATCTACTAAAATAATTGTCTCAACAGTTTGTGAATTCCATTGTTCTTGTTACGGAATCATTAAACAGACTGATAGAAAATGGAAAATGGTCACTAATAATTAAAAACTTGGCTTTAAACACTTCATTCTTAACATCATTATGCAATTTTCTTTCAATGAATGAATGATAAAATATACCTTTTACTAAAGTCAACACATTTCCTGTTCACTATGATCCATAAGGTTTCTGATGGTCATGTTCTCACCTCTCTTAAGCTAAGTGTGTGTCCGTGGTCCCCGGTTCTCATCTGCGTGTCTGGGACACACTAGTGGCTTGCAGTCAGTGGCAGAGTGTGCTGTGAGTGATTTCATTTCCTTTGCTAATAATAGATGAAATCGAGAGCTTTAAAAATAGGAACCAATTTAAGCTTTTCTCATAATCACATCACTTTCACTGACTTGGGTTTGCATTCTTTCTTGAACGGTTGTGATTTCCAGTAACTCCCTATCCATCCATCCATCCATCCATCCATCCTTCCGTCCATCAGTCTATGATATTAAGAAACAATTGCTTTTCCACCTTTACCTCTAGTTTGCTATCAATACTATGTAGCCTCAAGTTCAGGTTCTATATCTTCTGCTCTAGTTGTTTTAATTATGGTGACTGACTTTCTATATTAAATAGTCCCAGCTCTTCCTCTCTCCCAAACTCCAAGTTCTGTGTTCCCACACTCTGTGGAGAGCTTTGTTGAATGCTTACCTGAGAAGATCATGATGTGTAAAGAGAGCCAAAGAGGCACAGTCCTTATCCGCTAAAGAGCTGCAACACAACTCTGCTGTAAGTAGGAGATCTATAATCTCATAGATTGGAAGCCATTCCTTAATGAACAGCAATGATCAGCAAGGCTTAGCTGACTTGTTGGAAAAAGAAAAAAAGAAAACTACATGACTGCTGCAGATTCACACTACAGAATGCATAGGATCCCACAGTAAGATACCTTTGGCTTAGCTTTAAATATGAAGTGGCAGACAGTACGGCTAATACAAAATGACAGGGACTCTCTCATAGAGAAGTGACTCCAAGCTTCTATATGCTGTTTCTTCCTTTTTAAGCACCAGTATCCTTCCTAATCTCTGCGCTTCACTGATACCCACTCTCATTCTCCTTTTCCAAGTTCTTCCTCATCTGTCCAGTTCTTCCTCACTTTCTTACTTAGAAAAAGAAAAACTTTGGATTCACAGAAATAGTAACAGTGGTGATTAAAAACAAAACAAAACAATGGTACTAATTGCAATATTGGGCACCTGCGATGAGCTAGTCACTGCATTGGAATGTTTGCACTTGCATTTAATAGCTTCAATGTCATGTACTTTAGAGATAGTTATCTCAATTGTACAAACTAGAAAACTGAAGTTGAGTAAGACTAAATAATGGCCTGGGGTCAAAGAGCTTAAAATTGGTAGAGCCTCAATTCATGCTTTGGGAACATAAATTTAAAAAAGGTAGTTGAGAGAATAGAATTGTGGGGGGTTTGGCTTCTATGAATTTATTTATTGTTAAATCTCTCTAACACTAAAATGACTGCTTTTAGAACAGCATGAGTATATTAATGATAATGACAACAGCTAATGTTAACTGTGAGAGAGTAGGTTAAGTGTTTTATACTCGGCATTTTATTTCATTCATTCCAAGAACTGGGTACTATTACTACCTTCATTTTACAGATGGGGAAACTGAGGCTCAGAGAGACAAATTAACTTGTCAAGGCTTACACAGGCACTGTCAGAGACATCAAATCCAGGTCTTTTTAACTAACTACAAACCCATGATTTGGCCTTTGTAAAATGAAAACTTTGAGAAAGGTATCAAACGTTATAGCAAATAAACCCACATGCAAATTCAGCACAGAATTATGAGTGCTTCTGCCTTAAAAACAGCACGTGAATGGAAGATACATTAATATCCACATCTCGTCTGACTTTTAAAATGAAAAATTTTGAGTTATCTGTGAGCATCTGAAATTCTCTCAACTGATGAAATGCACTTTTTTCTCTGTCTCATCTTACTTACCTCCCCCACATGCTTGGAAAATGTTAAAGTAGCCAAATGGAATTTTATCAAACTTTTCAAAAATGTTCACCTGTAGACCATAGGAATTTAAACCCTAGAGGTTCATTTTTAAAAACAATCCCATCTCATAAAATTAAGATCACTTTTATTTCTCATGTGCTTTATTTTTGCAAAATATGTATTATCTAAGTATATAATGATAATTAGACTATGTTAAAGAGTAAAGAGTTAGTACTTCTTTTTTTTTTCCTTTTTGTCTTTTTTTCGTGACCGGCAACGGATCGCAACCCTCAGTGTCGCACCCGTACCAGACCGGGACCGGCAACGGGATCGCAACCCTCAGTGCTGCGCCCACACCTCGCTCAGCCAGTGAGCGGGAACCGGTCTGTATGTGGGATCCGAACCAGTACTTCTTTATTTTTTCCTTTTTGTCTTTTTTTTCGTGACCGGCAACGGATCGCAACCCTCAGTGTCGCACCCGTACCAGACCGGGACCGGCAACGGGATCGCAACCCTCAGTGCTGCGCCCACACCTCGCTCAGCCAGTGAGCGGGAACCGGTCTGTATGTGGGATCCGAACCCTCGGGGGAGTGCCGCCACGCTCCCAAGCGGCGCACTGTAGCAGTACGCCACCAGGCTGGCCCAAGAGTTAGTACTTCTTCCTCCTTCCTTTTTACTCTCCCAGCTCATCCCCAGAACACTATGAAACCCAAGAAGAGACAGTGCCGCCGCGCTCCCAAGTGGCGCACTGTAGCAGTACGCCACCAGGCTGGCCCAAGAGTTAGTACTTCTGCCTCCTTCCTTTTTACTCTCCCAGCTCATCCCCAGAACACTATGAAACCCAAGAAGAGACAGTAGTGACCTAATGACACTGGGACCATTCTGCTCACAGCAAAACAGCTGCAGACTCAAACCAACACAGCCTGAATTCTGTCCTCGTTAAGTCTACTACTTATTAAAAATTAACATTTCCTGATAAAAAGCCAGAAGCTTGGGACTGCCTATGTCTTGAAGGGATAGGGCAGACCTTTCCGACTGTGCACTAACACTAAGACACCTCTATTCTCCTCTTAACCTTTGTTTCCACTTTGCCAGTTGCAACCATTAGCTATTTCCGCACCGTGCAATGGCAGAGTCAGCTTGTTCTAGGTGAGACCTGCACGGCCTCTTTGTAAGTGCAGAAGTGGCTGTTCTTAGGATGACCCTCACTCTGTAAGGCACAGCTACCCAAATAAGACTTTATATAGCTCAGCATGAAGTTTTAAATCATTCAAGGAAGGAATCTGTAAGAAGACACACCAGCCTTTCTCCAGAGAGAGATCAATTCGCTGTGGAGACATGCTGGTCAGGACACTTTCTTTCATCTACACACGGACTATGAGACTGGGGTGCCAGCATCAGCACTGGTCCTAAAGGAAGGAGCAACCTCTGTTATTAACTGGAGGTGACTATGGCCAGGGCCACGTGGGAGAGGATGGAGACAACACTGATGGATCATTCAGAGCATGATGGACATTAATCATCAGTTAAAATGACAGATGAAGGTGACTAAACATTTTCAAACTTAAAAAGACTTTCAAGGTATGAGGGACCGTAAGTGTTTTATTACAGATCTTCCTTGAGAAACAAAACGAAAATAAATCAAAGTAGAATAAACTAAAATTGCTCATAGGCTTCATATAAGACAAAATTCAAAAAGATTAAGCAGATAAACCTCTAGTTAGATTTTAATTAGATAGCCTAAACCGTAAACAAAACAAAATCTTTTTATTTTAGGAATTACATTCGGTGTCATTCTATTTCATTTATTTGGATCTGCAATACCATTACTCTTAAAAGTTGTAAAATATAGCTCCTAAAACACCAAGAACATTAGAATTTGATTTTGAAGTGAAATTATAATATGCATATAAGAAAAGGGGAGATAAATGGTCAAAGAATACACACTTTCAGTTCTAAGATGACCAAGTCTGGAGATGTAACGCACAGCACAGTGACTATAACTAATAATATGTGTTGCACACTTGAAATTTGCTAAGAGAGTAGATCTTAAGTATTCTCCCCACAAAAGAGAAGATAGTAACCATGTGAGGTGATGGATATGTTAACTGGCTTGATTGTGGTAATCATTTTGCAATGCATTCACGTATCAAAACATCATGTTGTACACCTTAAATGCATACAATTTTTTATCAATTAGACCTCAATAAAGCTCAAAACGTTATACATATGTAATAATTTAGATGAGAATGCTGATGCTGATGACGGAAAGTTCACTTTAAGGTAGAACAAATCAGAAACAGCAGCTTTCCACATAAACCAAAGAACTCAGGCTATGTGATACTAATTTGTCACAATGACTGTAGTTCATCTGATGGACATTTGAATTGACTGAAATGTCAATACCCCAGACTGCATTGTAATTCTACTGGCCGTTCTTAAGCATCAGTGTGGTTAATCTTCTCCGTGTGTCCTCTGGCTACTAAGCACCCTATGCAAGGTCTGCCTCCACTACTGTCTGCCTCAAAAAATGTCTCCTTTCCATGGGCTCAAAACTCTTCTCATGATCAAGCAGCTGCCCATGGTTCAGGTCTCTAAGCGCAACCATGGATGACAAACAGAAGCAAAACCCCTGAGCAGTGACTGATCAGAGGCCAGTGGAGTTGGGTCCGTGTCAGTAACCTGAAAGCCACAGGAAGGCAGGGGAAAGGGCACCAGGTGGGGACAGGGATGCCAGAGAGAGGGTGGAGGATCCATTGAATAAAAGTGAAAGATTAAAGTCTTCATCACAGAGCAAACACAGACAAATTCCATTTCCTTTTATTGTTGTATATTGTAACCATTTTAATATATCTACTCTTTTTTCCTAAGTATCTATCTCTTCTCCATTAGAAATACAGGATCTAATGTTAAGAAAAACTTAAATAAGGACTCCTGTTCAGATTAGATGTGAATAAAGTTTATTTGCAACAAATAATTTCAAAATACCCACACGTATAAGATGTGTGTATATATTTTTTAACATGACTTAGATTTCCTGAAATGGGTTTATGCAGAGGAAGCACTGGCTCATTTCATAACTACAGAGTCAAACTATTGTGAATTACTGGTTACCTAAATCCACGAAGATGTTTTTGATTTTGGAATGAGCTGTGTGATTCCTTTTTTTAAAAAGTTTTGCTAGCAGATTTATCTCTCAAAATGTGACTTAGCTAATATTCATGTTACTAGTTAAAAGACTTGCTTTCCTTGAGTACGTACAGAGCTACCTGGGCATGGCAGAAATGGCAGGAAAAGGAAGAACACTAGGATTTCAGCACTGTGAATAATGTAAACAGATTGACGAGGGATGTCAGCACGTCCAACTGTGGTCCACTCTTATGCTTAGAACTCTAAAAAAAAAGCAAGTAGCATTCTCACGTTAAACAGCCTCATTGAGATACCATTCACATGCCACACGACTCACCCATTTAAAGTGAACGATTCAATGATTTCCTTAGGACATTCACAGGATTGTGCAACCATCTAATTATAGAACATTTTGCAGTCCCCAAAAGAAATGTTACTCTCCATTCGTCTCTCCCCGACTCCAGCCCCTGACAAGGACTACTCTACTTTTGGACCCTATATACTTGCCCGTTCTTGACACTTCATGTACATCAAGTCACGTAGCATGGAGTCTTTTGTGACTGGCTTCTTTCACTTAGCGTGATATTTTTTTTTTTTCCTTTTTGTCTTTTTTCGTGACCAGCAACGGGTCGCAACCCTCAGTGTTGTGCCCGCACCGGACCGGGACCGGCAACGGGATCGCAACCCTCGGTTTTTTTTTTCCTTTTTGTATTTTTTCGTGACCGGCAATGGGTCGCAACCCTCAGTGTCGTGCCCGCACCGGACCGGGACCGGCAACGGGATCGCAACCCTCGGTGTTGCTCCCGCACCTCGCTCAGCCAGTGAGCGGCCGGTCTGTATGTGGGATCCGAACCCTCGGCGGGAGCGCCGCCGCGCTTCCCAAGCAGCGCACTGTAGCGGTGCGCCACCGGGCCGGCCCAGCGTGATATTTTTAAGGCCCGTCCATGACACAGCATTCCACTGTATGACTATATCACATTTTCATTCATCAGTTGATGGACATTTGGTTTGTTTCAAATTTGGGGATATTATGAATAATGCTATTATGAACATTTGAGTACAAGATTTTGTGTGCATATGTTTTCTTTTCTCTTAGGTATATACCTAGGAGAAAATTGCCGGTCACATGCTAACTCTGTGTTTAACTTTTTGAGGAACTGTGACTGGTTTCCAAAGTGGCTGCACTGTTTCACACTCCTATCAGCAATGTATGAACATTCCATATACTTTCCTAATCACCCCCAACACGTGCTATTGGCTGTCTTTTTTATCATGGCCAACCTCATGAGGGTAAAGCGTATGTCATTGTGGTTTTGATTTGCATTTCCCCGATGGCTAGTGATGGCCTCTTTTCATGTGCTTATTGGCCATTCTACTTTTTAAAAAATTATTAGCATATTCATTATTACAAATCATCATTTTTCTTTATGCCCTTCACCTGACCTATCTTAAAGCCATTTCTTTTCGCTCTCTCCAAGACACCCAAATATTACCTTTATTTTTTTTTTTGGTATATTCTATATTGAAATACATGTTCACAAACTGCCTCCGTACTGATGTCAATTCTTGGTACCTCCCAGCCACTCTGCGTGCTTTCACCAATGAGTCCTTTTTGGTATATTCTATATTGAAATACATGTTCACAAATTGCCTCCATACTGATGTCAATTCTTGGTACCTCCCAGCCACTCTGCGTGCTTTCACCAATGAGTCCTTTTAAAACTGAGTTTGCTTATCAGAGATTGCTTCCAAATCTTAACCAGAGTTTAGTGGGCCAACCAAGTGGGCTAATTATTCTTTGTCAGATAAAATAACTACCAGCACATCTTGACCTAATGTTCATCATCAGGAACCAATACCAGTGGTAGAGACAATCTCTCCCCTCCTTATCTCTCATGACTAGTCTCTACTTGTCCATTATTTACCCTAGGACCTCCAATTTTTACCTGTAGGAGAAACATGTTTTTTCAGTTTTCTAAAGCTTCCCTCCCACTAGTGGGAACAAGGGGTGGTGTCTGAGAGTGAAATCTTGAAGCAGAACAGGAGGAGGAATTCACCGCTGTGAAGTTCCTCCATGCAAAGGCTTCAAAGTCAGTATGTCACGGTGGAATAAAAGGTGGGGAGGCTCTGGCTTCTTCCTTTTTTATTATTTTAAAAATCCAGGCTCCTGCAGAAGCCTGCACAAATCTAAAAATATGTTAACTTGATATCATATAAATCCAACAGACAGATTTTATGCTCCTCTAGTGAACAATAATCATTATATCACTTGAAAGTATCCTAAAGAAATATTTAAAATTATCCCTTAAAATAATATCTTATACCTTATATAAGAACTTGTTTTCAGCCCATATAAGTTACACGAAGTTATTTTTAAGGGATATTTTTAAATATTATTACTTCAAGAAGCATATTTTGATCCAAGATAGTTTTACTTAGTTTTGATGCTAAGACATAAAAACTTCTTCTAGCAAATGCTAAGGAGACATTAAGAATTGCTCAGACTTCAACAAACTCATTAAAAGAAGGTACAATGTTGAAATCTTTCCCAAAGCAAAAACATCTTTGGACTAGCTTCTTTCCTCGGTTCCTGGTTCCAATTCGCCATTGGGATGCTCTAAGTAGAACTGCCAACTAAGGGTTTCTTTCTCTTCTGAATGTGAGGCTTCAAGGAAGATTTCCCAAGTTTAAAAAACACCTCCTGGAACATGGCAGGATAAAGAAGCAAATGCAAAGATTGTTCCCATCTAATCATTTTCTTAGGATTTCACATCCTGCTAGGAGAATTAAGTTTTATACCTTTTCCTAACCTCAGCTCTTCTCAAGCATTTCAGAAGAAAGAAGATGCTCACTTTCTGGATCTCTTACTTCCTGGTTAATATTAGCATGTTAGTATCTGAGCTGAAACTTAGAATTTTCTCATCCCCAAAAGTGGCTCAGCCAGGAACCTGCAAAGAGCAAGTCTGTGTAGGAATTTCCTCCAAAGTACACCTCAAGTCGATCCATGTCCTCCTGTCTCTACTGCCTGCACCCCAGGCCAGCCCCCCATCCTCCACTGCAGCGAATTCCGCAGCTGCTTCTCACCCCCAGTCTCCAATTTATGACCCACCTGGCATGTCAGGCTGTTCCCTTTGTAAAAACCCTCTGATGACTGTTTACTGCAGGCACCAGGAAAGTCAGCCTCTCACCATGACCTACAAGGCCTGAGTGACCAGGCCCCTGCCTACTTCATCACATTCATCCCCTGGCCCCCGTCTTTCTTGGGGCACATTCAGTCTCTTCTGCCACATTGCTCTGCACATCCCTCCCCTCTGCCTGGAACGCTCACACGTCCCACTGCCCCCCTCCCCACCATGCCCCTTCACCTGGCTGCTCCCTCAAATTTTCTCGGTATTCACACAGATGTCACCTTCTCAGAAAGGCCTCCTCTGACCATCCTTTCTAAGTGACCCTTTTCCACTTTCGATTCTGCAAAATGGCTCCCTGATACTTTTCCTCCTAGCATGAATTTTAGCCTGTAACTTAAATACGTGCTTACTTTTTTATTGTCTGCCTCATTAGAGGGTAAGGCCCCCATGGCCAAGAACGTTGCCTGGCATGTGGCAGAACATTAATCATCGTTAAATGAATTGCCTAGGGCCGGCCCGGTGGCGCACTGGATAGTGCACCGCTTGGGAAGCACGGCGGCGCTCCCGCCCGAGGGTTCGGATCCCACGTACGGACCGGTCCCGCTAGCTGGCTGAGCGAGGCGCGGGAGCAACACCGAGGCTTGCAATCCCGTTGATGGTCCCGGTCCGGTACGGGGGCAACACTGAGGGTTGCGATCCGTTGCCGGACATGGAAAAAAGACAAAAAAAAAAAAAAATGAATTGCCTATTACTTCTTAACACATATTAGTCCTTCCTGTTCATGAAAGCAGATCAGATTCCCTGCATATTCTCAGCCTCCATCAGCCACTATTGAATTGCCTATTACTTCCTGTTCATGAAAGCAGATCAGATTCCCTGCATATTCTCAGCCTCCATCAGCCACTATTTTGACGTCTAGTTTGTCAAGCATTCTGCCGAAGCTTCAGCTATAGAGAGCTGGCGCTGGGAAGAGGGTTTCTTTGTGGGTCATTAACTTGATGCCTGAATGGAAAGGGTAACTGGCTGGACAAATTTATTTACTGGTGCAATGCAACAAAGCTAAATAGCAGTACAAGAAGGCATTTCACTCAGTACCCAACAAATATGTTATTACCTAAGAATAAACCTTTCTTTATGTCCATTCTCTAGATTTATTTTCAACTGTGTTGAAAATGGTCTCTTCCTTCTTAAACTTACTCCAATAATGTCTTACATAAATCTGAACATGCAGCTCCCTTGAATATGGATCATGGAAACGGGAATGTTGACACAACATGAGGGGCTCTCCAGTGTAGCACAACCTTCTAAGGGCCAGTATTCAAATCATTCCTCTAATTACAGACTTCGGCTGGGCTGAAACCAGACTTGAGGGCCACATGTGCGCACAATCACAGGAGCAGCTGTCCCTTCCCCTGGCTCATCAAAGACTACCTGTCTCAAAGTAAAATACACCAGTAAACTAAGTCAGACAACACTTGAAACATAACCATAACTAATGTCACAATTGATTTATTAAATGAAAATGTCTTAAGCTAACTAAAAATGAAATTATGACAAGCCACACTATGTAATATAGGGTGTGGGGCCCAGCTGCCAGATCCAGATTTTCTTGTCTAAAATGCCATTTCCTCCCTGGACTGCCTGTGAAAACCCTATGCTGGCTCTAAGCTGCTTGTCGAAAGTCCTTTTCCTCACTTCTCCTGCTGAACGTCACACCCCCCAGTGCAGGACTGTCAGCTGAACGAAGCAGTGACCTTCATAGGGTGGACTTCAGTGTCTCAGTGCCCAGTAAAGCTCGATAAAACCCACAAGTAACTTCGCACACTCTTAGTTATGAAACTGAACACTCTACCTGAAAGCCCAGTTTAACTTACATTAGAGCAAAAGCAAGAAGCCCAGTTGTCTTGGGAGCCACACCCTCTTCTGCCAAGACCCAGACCACAGCCCTGTAATCAGGGTCCACAAGCTCGCACATTCTCAATCAATCTGTACCTCTTTCTTCAATTAATACAGCTCTTGCCATGCTAACTCCACAGGGCCTCATGAGTGGCCAGGTGACACTAATGCTAATGTCTTCCTGATGATAACAGATGAGGATTGTAAATGTCCTTACATATTTATTATAACTATGCTCTGTGAGATCTTTAGGGACTTGGCAGAGTAAATGTTAGTTTATCCCCTCTCTTTTGATGAATATAGTAAAATTGAATTTAAAAAAAAATTTTTTTTATGTGTTTTGTGTCACTCAGTGATAACTAAAGGGAACAAAACTATGTTATCTACCCTAAGTGAATCATTGTGTAATATGTGTGGGTATTGAAACAACACACTGTACCCCACAAAATAAATATAAATAAAATTGAAAAAAATAAAAATAAATTATTAACAGTTATATATGTCTATTTCTGAGGAGATGAAAAAACACATTTTCTGACTTGTGACAAAACCAATGGGTCAGTTTCTAAGGCATCAAAACAGGAATTCCTTCACACAGCATAGTGGGAACATGGAGGTTTAGGTTGCATTAACATTTTCAAACAAAAGTTCTTCCTTGTATTTAGAACCAAGATATTTCAACTAATCAAGAAAGTAGCCGAGTCATAAAAATGTGTTATATTTGCAGACTATATTTTTAAGATGCTTAACATGCCTTACCAATATGTTACGTGACCATAATCAGGATACCATTTATATTAAATAATAAAGAAACCGCCATTGAGCATCTCGTATCTAGACACTGCAGTGTATAAATATATTCTGATCTACTCTACACAATAACACTGCAAGACAGGTATTATCTTCTTTTTGCAGGATCAAAAACTATGACCCTTGTAGGATTAATGACATTCAGTAATTCTGGAGCTAGTAAGTGGCAGAGCTAACTAAAAAGTCCTCATGTTTTCCAAACCACAGGCTAAAAAGACAGCAGATTTACTCAACACGAACGTGCAGAAATTCACGATTTCAAAAAATATATATACTAAGCCATATCGGACATCAGGACAGAGACAGAAAATACAGAATTACTACCGCTGTATAATCAGACACCAATTAGAAATAATGAGACAAGGACAATTCATACAGGATTTAAAACCTTAAAGATATTATTCAATTTAGAAATACCAAATTAGAGCAAGGAAAAATAGATCAGAAAGGAAAAGTTCGAGAACACCAGCGACACCACCTTTCAGGTTCTCTCTCCCCTGCTAAGACGGTTTGCTAATTACATGAGTTACTTTCACGGGTGTAATAAATTAGAGCAGAAGGTCGCTATTTACTTCTTGGGGGAACCTGCTCTTCCCTCCCTGCTTAGACAGTGCTATGGAAGGAACTGGCAATCATGCGACCCTCCTTTCTGGCTGCAGGATCTGGTTTTGTGAACTGCTGAGCTCCCGGGGGTCCCCCCACCTCTGGCCAGTGTGGAGCTTATTTGAAGTTCCTCCCTGGGATTTTTCCAGATGAAGTTGGAGGGCACTCTCTCCTCCATGCCTGGCTGTGGCTGATGGCCATGAAGCCACCATGAAAGGAACAGCCCAGCTTGGAAATTAACCCACAAAGCAGAGAGAGGGGTGGGGAAAAAAGGGGGAGAGAGCGAGTAAGGAAGAGAGAAAGAGGGAAAGAAGGGGAAGGACGGGGAGGAGGAATAGAGAGGGACAGAGAGAGGACATTTCAGAAGACACACGATAGTGACGGGAGAGGTGCAGGTGCACCTGACTAGCTCCACCGAGTGCAGGTGGAATCCGCACTCCAGCGTTCCCCAAGCAGGTTCCATGCCCGCCCTCCTGTGGTTTGTCTGTCTAAACAGATAGTCTCTCTTTCTGCTTAAGGTATTTGGAGTGGGGGGTTTTGCTCGTGATGAACTTAAGTTACGTGAAAAAAACATGTTCATGACTTTACTAGGCTAAGTTCTTTGTTCCACGTGCATGTCAAACACGATGATATAACAAGTCAAATCAGAAAATACTGCTGGAGATGGTAAGAGGGGAAAGGCAGTGTGGCGTAGTGACAAGTACCAGCTATAACACAAATGAGGACACTAAACATCTTGCTGGGAAATAAAGATCAAAATGCAAACATCAAAAGAAAATGTACTTTTGGGGTCATATTCATGAAGTCTGTGCCCAGCCCTATTTGCTGAAGGGTTTCTCCTATGTTTTCTTTAATAAGT
>NW_007735051.1:37621-41804 GCF_000696425.1 Galeopterus variegatus
TTACAACAAGCAAACGGAAAAGACATTCTTGGGGGGGAGGGGAGAGAGGGAGGAGGGAGGGAGGTGTCGGTGATGGGCCATAATAATCATATACAGTGTATATTGACAAAATAAAAATTTAACAAACAAAAAAATAAATAAATAAATAAAAATAAAAAAAATAAATAAAAGAAAATGTACACTGTAAAATAGAAATGGACATATTGTCGGGCAGTAAAGAATTAGCTATTAAATGAAATATGCTGATGATAAATATTACACGAGTACACAGGAGGGAAAGAAACAGGCTGGGAACAACACACCATTTTAAGTATTTGTGTTCCTACTGGAGGCCCTACTCACACTATACCAGAGGTTTTACACCCTTAACTGACCATGTGCTCATTACCTATCCACGTCCCATGGCACTCAAGGCATTCCTGAAATGCCCTTCCATTTAACTACAGAAAATGTGACACTAAGGCAGGGCTGGCTGCAGGGGTGTGTGTTTGGACCCCCATGCTCAGAAGGGCCCTGCGCTGTGTTTAATGCTTTGTCTTTTGAGGTGAGTGGGTTTATCTCAGCCAGGTTGTTCAGCCTTTCTCACACGGTCTGCTTTTATGTGGTTTCCCCATGACAAAAGGTGTTTGGCCAGAGAGTGGTCCTGGCAAACTGGCACCCCAGCTATTCTCTGGAGCATCACAGTCTCTGTGCTGACTCTTGTTACTCAAACTCCAAATCTGCCAAATGTCAGCACCCTCTTTGACTTGCTGCCCTGGATTGAGGGACATCTAATTTTTTTTTTTTTTCCTTTTTGTCTTTTTTCGTGTCCGGCAACAGATCGCAACCCTCAGTGTCGCGCCCATACCAGACCGGGACCGGCAACAGGATCGCAACCCTCGGTGCTGCGCCCACACCTCGCTCAGCCAGTGAGCGGGAACCGGTCTGTATGTGGGATCCGAACCCTCGGCGGGAGCGCCACTACACTCCCAAGCGGTGCACTGTAGCAGTGCACCACCGGGCCGGCCCTTAAAAATCCTATTCTAAGGTGTATGGAGAATCAAGATTTCTAACCCACTACAGTTCTT
Source organism: Galeopterus variegatus (assembly GCF_000696425.1). NCBI lineage: Eukaryota > Metazoa > Chordata > Mammalia > Dermoptera > Cynocephalidae > Galeopterus > Galeopterus variegatus. Next base: position 38,689 of record NW_007735051.1, read on the forward strand.
GACATGCAAACAAATAAAAAACACTAGTATCTTACTGTATGATAATCTCTTTTAACATTCAGATTAAATTCAAAGCAAAAATGGTGGCTACCTGGGGATGGGGTAGGTAGTTGGGGGTCTTTGGAGAGATGTTGGTGAAAAAATGTAAAATTTTAGTTTAGATAGGAGGAATAAGTCCAAGAAATCTATTATATAATATGGTGAGTTTTGTTAATAAAATATTTTGTTCATGAAAAGTGCTGAGAGTGGATGTAATGTGTTCTCACCACAAAAAATAACTATGTTAGGTAATACATACATTAATTAGCTAGACTGAGTTATTCCAAAATGTATATATACTTCAAAACGTGTACACAGTAAATATATAACATTTTATCTGTTGATTTTTAAAATAAATTTTAAGAAAAAAAATAGATAAATTCAAAACAAAGTGATGGGGAATCCCACAATCAGATTCATTAATATTTTAATATCACTTTTTCTTAATAAATTCATGATTGCAAATGTACAGTAGTGAATTATAGTAGTACCAATGAGAAATCATAAAAATTCTAAGGAAAACTAATTGAAAAAAAGAAAACAGAGTGACTTGATATAGCTGGCCATTTTTGTAGAAGTAACAACTTTCCAGCAAAGTCCTACTTAATTTCAACTTAGTAGTTTAAATTTTCTTAGGGACCAGAATTTAGTTAACTAATTTATGAAGTCATAGCCTATCAGATAGGGAAACTTTCTTTGGAAAAATACAATAATCCTTTCTGTCAAAGCTTGGTTGCTCCATCTGTGATTAAAGGAAACAGTGCCAGTACAGAACTGTGAGCAACCAGAGAATTGGAGGATTTTCTTGCAGTTTGCTCCTGAAACTCCTTCCAGACATCCTTTGGGGATGAATGATATCACCCGACAGACGCCTGTGATCTGGGGGAAGTCCTCCAAATTGGAGCTGAGTCATGCTGACACCTATGCTGGCAAAGAGTCCAGTCTTATTACTAAATGGCCAGTGGGTAAACCTAGCTAGTTCTCTACACACACCTTCCCCTGTATCTATGAAAAATTTTTAGAGGAAAATGATGAAGAAGGCATCTTTTGAATCTACATAATAATAGAATATTAAATAAAATGTTTTTATTTCCTGCTTGTTTGTAAACCTCTGACTCATTGATGAAGGATTAGTTATATAGGATTGACAAATATGAAATAGCAAACTATTTTGTTCATTGTTTATAAAGAAACTGTAAGGGATAAATGTAGTTTAAAATTAGCATATTGATGTTAATAATCAAGTAGAAATTTATGATTTCTCATAACGACCTATTATATGAAGGTCAATAAGACCCTAGTCAATATATATAATTATGAAACAAATGAGATGTTCTTTACATAATAGTAAAAATTGTAAAGATTTTACTGACAAACTTATAGAAATATGTGATAAAACTTTATCATCAGGGATAAATATAAATTTCTAAATTTATAGAAGCAACCACTAAATGAAATGGTAAATTTATGGCAATATTTAATGTTATGGTAGACAGCTCATTAATTTGAGGCTTGATGAATTTCTAATTAATTTGTTATTCATAGTAAGGACACACAACTTGAATATTTAGGAAAAATAAAATGAGAATTGTGAATATATTATTTTGAAATAACATATTTTTAAAAATCTTTATTTCTTTGAAAAGTTAAGAACTAGTGGAGTCAAGGCAGCCGCTGCAGCTGCAGATTCCAGGCAGTCACCAATGGATACGGGCTTCAGACTCTCCCCAGCACTAGGCTGACCTCTGCAGCCCCAGACTCCAGGTCAGCACCTGGGGACCCAGCCAGCAGCCTGGCACTGGTGCCAGACCAGCACCAGCAGTCCCCAGCTTTAGGGCTTGCTCCCACAGACCCAGGTTCCAAGCTCCTCCCATTGCCAGGCTGTCACCAGGCTCCAGGTCAGTCCTTTTGGCACCAGGTTTCAGTAGACCCAGGGTTCAGGTACACACCTATGTATCCAGGCACTAATCTAGCGCCTGTAGATTCAGGAACCAGGCACACCCGCCTGCTAGCTCAGGCATCAGTCCAGACTGCCCAAGGATTCCAACAGCAAGCCTGTCCACAGACCTTGCCAGATGGACTGCCCGAAATCTTTGGATGGACACCTAAATACATAAAGCAGATATTAACAGAACTGAAGGGAGAAATAGACAGCAATGGAATAGTAATAGAGGTCTCATATCCCTTTTAATAATATTTTACTTTTCCTTTCAGATGTAGCTGATCTGTCATTTAACACATCATTGAATTTTAAACTTCAGTGACTATATTACTTATTTTTAAAATGTTATGTCATTTTGATGATATTTTATTTATTTATACACTTTGAATATTTTCCATTATTTAAATGATTTAAGTATACTGAATATACTGCTTCTTAATTGTTCGATATCTGCTCTCTAGGCACATTTTATGCTTTCTATAAGTTCTTTCAGCTCTTATATAGGGTGGACTGTTTCCTCATCTGTTGCTAATTACAGAGATGAGGTATGTGTTTGAACGTGAAGTTTAGGATTCTCTTTGTTCTTCCATTCATTTTTGACTTTGATATTTTAAAATACTACTTATATCATTATTTCATGATGTGTTAATTTTAGACGTTCAGTTTGACTCCTTACTGGACAATAAGAACTTGACTGTCATAAGTCAATGACATTTTTTCAAACTACCATTTTAAAAATAATGTAGTTGAAATTATTCTGTATTTACAGTTTTATGACTTTATTTATCTAAGTACCCCAATTTATATAAGTATATTTGTTTAAATACTTTCTTTTAATCGCTGGTGTTCTGAAATGTCATATCAATGTAACACAGATGCTAGAATCTGTGGGGATACTTAAAATGAAGGAATCTACTGAAGTCAAGAGAGAACAAAAAAAAAGGATGTGGCTTGAAGTATAAGTTCTGTGGGGCAGGCAGCTGATGGAGAAGGTGTTGAAACAGTAAAAAAACAGACAAATAAAGGAGCTGTCAGTTCTTGTAATGTCTCATCACTTGAGTGGGAAAAGGTTGTATGTCCTGAGCCAAGGCTAATCTATTTGAATCAGGAATATAATGTATGAAAATGAGGTAAG
>NW_007735051.1:41814-47391 GCF_000696425.1 Galeopterus variegatus
AGGGGAATAATTTCTATGGGTTTTCAACGTACTTTGTATACCAGAGGCATTGTAGGTTATATTGTCCTGTCCAGCATTAAGCAGCCTTCTTATAATTCCAACTGACAAGACACAAAAGATACCCCTATGGATGGTGGGAGGGATAGGTTCCATGCTTCCTGGTTTATCTCCTTATCTAAATCAGAAACCAGGTGGATCCCAACCGCGACACAGCAACCCAGGATCATGAAAGAGGACAGACGTCTCACTGGGGACCTTTCTCACTGCACAGGGTGTTCTGTGAGACTCTTTCAAAAAGACCCTGGCACATTAAGAGCCAGTAGTAAAAAGAAGTGCAGTTACAATGCTTACAAAATGCAGTAATCCCAGTAAGAGAGAACCCCCAGAGGTCACTGAACAGTCAAGAATCTTCTGTTCTAGATCTTTAAATGGCTCCTTTGGAAAAGATGAGCAGCAAACTTGTTTTGCTACAAACATAGGATCATACAGATTACTTCTTTGCAGTAGAATCCAAGTATCCAGAGAGCTCTAAAATGATGGCTACAGCAGCAGAATTATTTGGGAATTTGCCTGACTCCAACATAAAAACAAAAAGATTAACTAAAATGTTAAAAAATCAAGGCTCACAGGAAAATATCTACAGAGACACTAGGGATCCAATACCCTCACAAACCTCAAAATGCAAACAGGTGGGAACAAACCACTGACAGCATAAAACCCACGTGGTGACAACACCTGCATAGGAGGAAGCAGAAGGAAGCAGCAGGGGAGATGCCCTAAAAACAGAAGGACCCCAAATCAAAAGAAGTATTCCTGAGAAGTGTCAGAGCCGATCTGAGAACTGCAGCCCAAACTGGATGGGGTTTTGCACACTCTGATGCATGGAAGAGAAGAAAGGATCTACCGCAATGTCTGAAAGGGCTGGGAAGTGAGGGCTGTGTGAACTCTTAGTACTAACCCAGAGAAAATCCCTTTTAGAGCAAAGCTCTGCACGGAGAAAAGTGCAGGGACTAGAACTTAGATGGTGCAGGATAAACTCAAGAACAAAGGAAATAGAAAATGTAGGTAAAATACATTTATCATTGTGCAAAAGCAACAACAGGGGATGCTCTAGAGCAGTGAAGCTAGAAAAACTATCCTCACGTTTCTACTTCTAAAAATTCAGTAAAGGGCCGAGCCCGTGGCGCACTCGGGAGAGTGTGGCGCGGGTTCGGATCCTATATAGGGATGACCGGTGCGCTCACAGCGCTCACTGGCTGAGCACGGTGCAGCCGGTCTCAAAAAGGACAAAAAAAAAAAAATTCAGTAAAACTACTGTCATGTAAAACTGAGCAAGAGAAAAATATTGCAGTGAGAAAAGGTATGCCATTTAGACACTAAGCCTAGCAAAGTTGGCGTGGTTCTATTTATTATCAGGACAAAGAACAACTGCCAGAGTGCCATCTTTTAATGATAAAAACAACCAATCATCAGGAAGACATAACAATCCTAAATATATATTCACCTTCTAAAAAAGAGACAAAATCATAATCAGATTGGATATTTTAACACCTGTTTTTTAGCAATTCAAATAGATAAAACTATGGCTAAAGATATAGAAGATTTGAATATTATTATCAATAATTTGACGTAATTGGCATCTATAGAACATTGCAAACAATGGTATATAGAGAGTATTTGAAATATTCATCAACATAGGCCATATGCTGAGACATAAAACAAGTGTCAATAAATTTCAAAGGACAGAAATTATACAAAGTATGTTTCCTGAGCACAGTGCTATTAAACAATGAAAGAACAAAAACCATATCTAGGAAATCTCCAATTTGGAAATTAAGCAAAGCTATTATAAATAACCCACAGATCAAAAAAGAAATCTTAAAAAATTAGAAAATATTTCAAACTCAGGAAAAATGAAAACAGAAACTATCAAAATGTGGACACAGAGATTAATTACTATTTGTAATGATGAACATACTAATAATATTGATTTGATCATGACATACTGTACAAGAAAAATGAAAACAGAAACTATCAAAATGTGGACACAGAGAGTAATTACTATTTGTAATGATGAACATACTAATAATATTGATTTGATCATGACATACTGTACACAGATACTGATGGTCAACTCTGTACCCCATAAATAAGTATAACCAAAAATAAATAAATTGAAAAAAGTATCAAAATGTGTAGGATGCAGATAAAGCAATACCTACAAGGGAATTTGGAGCTTTAAAGTGCCTATATTAGAAAGAAAGGTGTAAAATCAGTAACGTAGGGAGCAAATAAAGCCCAACTTGGTAGCAGAATGAAAAAAATAAAACTAGCACAAAACAAAGAAATTGAAGCTAAACCTGATAGAAAATCAAAGTCAGAAGTTGATTTACTAAAAAGTTTAATAAAGTTGATAAATCCCTATCAAAACTGAAAATAAGAAAGAGAGAAAATACAAATTATCAATACCAGGGATGAAGGTAAAGTCACCATTACAGATCATACAGGCTTTACATGGTAATATGATGATATTATAAACAATTCACGCCAATATTTCTGATGCCTTAAATGAAATGGACGAATTTCTTAAACGATAAAACTTTCCAAAAACAATGAAAGAAGAAATAAAAAAATATAAATAGCTCTATATTGATTTTAAAATTTTAAATTATTTTCAATAAATGGGAAGTTATTCTTGATAAACTTATAATCAAAATTAATTCCACTCCCCATAGACCTCTGGACCAGATTGTTTCACATTTGAATTAACAAACGTTTGATGCAAAAATAAAGCCAATCTTATACTAACTCTTTCAGAAAACAGGGGAGGAAAGTAGACTTTCCAACTCAATTTATGAAGCCAGCTTTATCCAGATGTTGATATTAAAAACGAAAAAAGAGACATCATGAAAGAAAGAAAATGTGTAGACCAATATCCTTCATGAATATGTTTTTAAAAATTCTTAATCAAATATGAACAAATCAAATGCAGCAATTTCTGAAATGCATAATAATATGTACATTATGACCATAACAATACCTCATGACCAATTGGGGTTTACCCCAATAATGCAAAGTGGTTTTAACATTTGAAAAGCAATCAATGTAATTTGTCACATCAACAGAGTAAAGAAGAAAACCTAATACGATAATTTCAGTAAGAGCAAAAAAAAAAAAAAAAAGAACCTGAAAAAAACAAACGCCAACTCATTATTACAAAAAGGAAAAACTCTCTGCAAGCTAAAAATAGAAGTAAACTTACCTATTATGAAATAAATGGAATCTAAGACGAACCTACAGCTAACATCACATAACATCATACTCAACGGCATTGGATGTTTTCCCCTTAGTTCAGGAATAAAACAAGAACACATGCTCTTCCCAATTATGTTCAGCACTGATCTGAAAAGCCTAAGTAGTTAGTAAAGCAAAAAAATACAAACGAACAAAAAAAAAAAAGAGAGAGAGAAAATTGGATAGGAAGAAATAAAACTACTGCTATATATCTGTATATAAAATGTGATTGTACACATAAAAAAACCTGATGGAATCTTATTACATAACTAAAACAAAACCTATGAGAACAAAAAAGTAAATTTATCAAGAACTTTGTAAGTGAATTTAATATCCACCCTGTAAGATACAATACGGATATTTTTAAAATTTTTGTATTTCTGTATACTATTAAGACACTCCTGGAAAAACAAATTTTAAAACAACATAATTTGCATTATCATCACAAAGCATCCAATATACAACAAATCAAATAAAATGTGTGAAAACTACAAAGAATTGCTGAGAGAAATTAAATCTTAAGTAAATGGAAAGGTATAACATATTCTTGGGTTGGAAGACTCAATGTTGTTAAGATCCATTTGCCCCAAATTATTAAATTATTCTACAGATTCAAACCAATACCAGTCAAAAGGTTTTAGGAAGAATGCTGATTCTAGAGTTTATGTGGAAATACGAATCACCTGTAATAGGGACTTACACGACCCGATTTCATGAGTTATTATAAAGCTCCAGTAATAGAATATTGTATTTGCATAAGGATCTGGAAAGAGATTCATGCAGATAAAGTCACTGAATTTGTGACAAAGGTGGCAAGCAAGCCAATTCAATGGGAACAGGAAATTATTTTTCTCAGATGGTGCTAGAACAATTGGATATCTGTATGGGGGCGGGGGGGAAATCCTCACCTGAAACAAAAAGTAAGTATTCCAATGTAAATGGTATAATGGATTGTAAAATGGTAAATAAACCACTTTGGAGAAATATTTGACATCTTCTTATAAAGTTAAACATATATGTATCATATGACTAAGAGGATCTACCCCCAGGCAGTAATTCCAAGAGAAAACAGGAAAAAATCTTCACATCCTTGGGCTAGGCAAAGATTTCTTCGAGAAGGCACAAAAAGCACTGACCATAAAAGAAAAAAGTTGATAAGTTGATCTTTAGTAACATAAAAATTCTTTTTATTATTATTATGATTTTTTTTTCATTTTTTTTTTCCCCCTGGTACACTTTATTCCTCAGGACATTGCACGCTGGCTTTCCTGGCGGAGTAGGCCAGTGCCATCGCATTCTGTCCCTGTGGAAAATGTGCAGGTGACAGTCCCCCCTCGGTCAGGGTCCCAGCGGGTTCTCCACGACGCAGGCACAGGCAGCGGGTCTCAGTGGTGCCCATCGTGGCACAGCAGACGCCGTGCTAAAGGGCAACGTCGACGGGTCGTTCACAGGTGTGACCATGACAGGGACCCTGCGGTGCAGGGACAGGGACACAGCAGCAGTAGGCTGACGTTCTCAACGCTTCCATGGCAGACCGGGGGGTTCTCCTTGTGACATCCTCACTGTCAGGGGTCTGCTGCCCGGGCTCGCTGGGGAACGGGCAACGTCGACGGGTCGTTCACAGGTGTGACCATGACAGGGACCCTGCGGTGCAGGGACAGGGACACAGCAGCAGTGGGCTGACGTTCTCAATGCTTCCACGGCAGCCTGGGGGGTTCTCCTTGTGACATCCTCACTGTCAGGGGTCTGCTGCCCGGGCTCGCTGGGGAACCGCGGATCGAAGTTGTCCCCACTGTGTTGTCTGTCACCTGTGGCTGCTTCTCCAGCTGTGGAGGAAGGGACGACACTTGCCATCAGGGAATCCAGACTGAGGCTGCAGCCAAGTCTCTCTCTGGGGTCCTTACTTAATAATCCTTCTGAGACTTGGGGACTTTGACAGAGAGCGATCCGGAACAGCCTGGACGAGGTGTCCTCTGCTCGTGTCGGGGTTGCTGGTGAGGATGTCTAAGGCAGAGCAGCAGCCACCACCTGAAACCCGAGGACCCCAGCGTCCCCAGTCCATCCTGAGCCCTGCTGCTCTCCCAGCAGATTTCCAGGGCGCTGTAATCCGGGGGACACAGAAAGTGCTCGTCGTGTCCCCAGGGCCTAGGCCTGCCTTGCACCTGCCATGGTCCACCAGCTTGATGTGTCCCTCAGCGTCGAGGACTTTGTCCTGCTCTAGTTCCCTGTTAATAATCCCTCACTCCTGCGAGAAGTTGATGGATTTGTCACCTCCCAGACACG
>NW_007735051.1:47617-48392 GCF_000696425.1 Galeopterus variegatus
TCCCTGTTAATAATCCCTCACTCCTGCGAGAAGTTGATGGATTTGTCACCTCCCAGACACGACCCTGCCTGGCTGCTCGGGGATGCAGGAAAACGTGCATGACCAGCCCTCCATCCCTGTGCTGGCCGCCACCAGAAGGCCTCCTGCAGCGCCACGTGGCAGCCACGGTGCAGGTGTCCCCTTCGCTGTCCACCCACCTCTCACTGGGACGCAGGGCCTGAGAATTCTTTTTAGTAAAACACACTGTCAGGGAAATAAAAAGGCAACCACAGGAAAAAAATATTCTCAATACACATATCTGCAAAGACACACTCGGAATATATAAAGAACTCTTACAACTCATAATATAAAGAGAAACCACAAAACAGAAACCTGAGCAAAATATTTTAACAGAGACTAAACCCATGAACATGTGTTAGACATCATTTTTCATCAAGGAAACAAAAATCAAGACCACAATAAGATGCTATTTCACCACCCACAGGAGTTGGCTTAAATCAAAAAGTCTGATAATAAATGTTGGTGAGAATGCAGAACAATTGAAATTCTCGAACGTTGCTGTTGAGAGTGTAAAATGGTAAATAAACCATTTTGGAGAAATATTTGACATCTTCTTATAAAGTTAACCATGTTTATCATTTGACTAAGAAAATCTACCCCCAGGTAGTAATTCCAAGAGAAATGAAAAACATATACACACAAAAAAAGGTACAAGAAGGTTCACAGTAGTCCTGTTAATAACCCCATTCACTGATTCATTCACTGATTATGGGAT
>NW_007735051.1:48894-49806 GCF_000696425.1 Galeopterus variegatus
TCTTTTATACTTCTCATCTGTTTTTAAGGCAATTCTCTATTTGGGAACTCTGTGCATAAAGAGTGACTCAAAACTTGGTTTTTATTACAACCAAAGAAGGTGCTAGTAATTATTCTAAAATAGCACTGTCTTGCTTGAAGTTATGATCTCTATGGGGAAGCATCTTCCCCACAAATGAAATTCTGTTTAAATAGCATATTTTCAGTTATTACTATCAGCTATTTCCCATGTAGGACCAGGATTCATTCCTGGTCAACTACAATATAAAAGCTTGAAGTGAAGCCCAACGATTTGGGTGGTACCTGCTCTGCTAGGAGAGATCACTTACTGCTCACATTTAATTCATCAGCCAGCAGGTAGTGAGTCCATGCCAGGCATGGACTTTGCATGGCAGGGCAAAGATAAAGAAAAAAGGAAATCTCTATTCAATGACTTCCTTGAAGAACATTTCTACCAGGTTAATAAATCAAAGAGTCAAGGTACAGAACAAATCAATTTACCGTGTCTGGCCTCAGGTTTACAGGCTGGCAGACACTCAATGGTGCCCAACCTTGAACCACCCTCTCGACAGCTTCTCTGCTATTAAACACGTGCTTCAAGAAGGGTAAAGGCTTCCATGATCACATTCAGAAAATCATAAGCATCTCCTTATTGATGTGTGGCAGGGTGCTCCGGAAATGATCTTGCTGACAGGAGAAAGAAGGTGTCCACAAACAGGGGTGAGGAACCTAAAAATGGGCTGATTTTCAGAATCATCAGTGTTTTTACATTGTTTTTAATTGACTGATGTCAGAGAGACCTCCCACTCCAATGATCACAATAACATCGTGTGGCCTTTACCCCTTGGTGCTCACAGAACGTGGCCTCACAGAGCATGACAGACATTCTGACCCTGCACTTGGTTGTCACCTG
>NW_007735051.1:50481-54062 GCF_000696425.1 Galeopterus variegatus
CGGAAATGATCTTGCTGACAGGAGAAAGAAGGTGTCCACAAACAGGGGTGAGGAACCTAAAAATGGGCTGATTTTCAGAATCATCAGTGTTTTTACATTGTTTTTAATTGACTGATGTCAGAGAGACCTCCCACTCCAATGATCACAATAACATCGTGTGGCCTTTACCCCTTGGTGCTCACAGAACGTGGCCTCACAGAGCATGACAGACATTCTGACCCTGCACTTGGTTGTCACCTGCCTGGAATGCTCTCCACCGGGTGTCCCTGTGGCCATCTCTCTCACCCTATTCACACCTTTGCTCACATGCTACCTCCTCTGTGAGAGCCTCAGGACAAGCCAAAGTGAAAGTGCAACGCTCGACCCCTGGACGACTCCTGCCTTATTCTCTCCACAACGCTCACCCCATCAGAAATACGGGATGTTCTGGGTACTTCTTAACTGGTGATCACCCTCCACGAGAATTTCATCTCTGTAAGGGATTCGTATCTTTGATGCTCACTGCTTTTAGGCTCATCTGAACAGCACCTGCCATACAGTGGGTGTTTGATGAATATTTGCTTAAAGAATGATTCTCTGCCAATCAAGTGGCCTAGATACTTCTTGCGGGGAAAAGATTCTGATACTTAGAAACTTTGTAGTGGAAGAAATCTGTTAGGCCATCTCTTTCATAGCCTGAGCTTAAAAAGCACAGACTTTGATTTTGAGTAACCAAGATTCAGTTCTGGCTCCACCCAGAGTGGACCTTTGTGGACACAATAACTTCTCTGAGCTTTGTGACCTCATCTATAAAAGGAGAATGACAGCATTTCCCACCTAGCCAGATCCCTGTGAAGATTAAATGAGATCAAGTATGTAATGTGCCTCCTGGGGTTGCCAGGCACACAGAGAGATCAGCTAGTGAAGGTCCTGTTATCGCTGTAGCTGCCACCGTGAAAGGTTCCTCTTTAGCCTTCACGGTGTGCTCAGAAGACAATAAGACCTGGAACTTATTCTTTATATAGAGATGTTAAGGAGAGTGAGTCCTTTCCTTATTCCCATACCTGCACATAATTATTGGACAGCATGTGGCATTTGTAAACATTAAAACTGATGTCAGTATGTCCAGTCTCCTAGGGGACAGCAAGCCAGCACCAGAGTGGGGCAACTACCCCTGTGTGTTCCTCCCTAGTCATCTCTACAGTTTATCTCTCTTGGCTCAGAAGAAAGTTTGCAGCAGCTCCTGCCAAGAAAATAACCCCCCTCCATTTATGTAGAAAGAAAAATATATCCTTTCCCCCAGGAGTCATATAAAAGATAAAGTCAAGAATTATATCCTTAAGTCTTGACTCTTTCATATGACTCCTTTTCATATTTCATGACATAGAGTTCATGAACATGTACGTGCACACACACACACAGAACTTCCTGGCACCCAGTTAACAGACACCTCATGGTCAACAGCTCAGCAAAGAGATCTTCTGAAAGAAGTAAATCCATTTGATTCAACCTCCCCTTCTTCCCACCACAAGTACAACTATGGTTATTAGTAAAGCTAACACTACCATTCAGATCTGAGCTGCTCTCTTGTTCTATTGGGTTTCCAAGCTCTGTGCAGAGAGGAACAGGTCATTTATTCATTTCTCTTCCCTCTAGGAACCAAAGTCTTCCCTCCCTGGCTCCATTACCAATGTGCCAGTTGAGGCTATTTTGATAGACTTATGTGTGTATCGAGGGACAGATATGTAGGGTCTCGTGAGGTCATTTCTTATGAACACATCTATGATCACACAGGCCTTTCGGTGAGTTGACAATTCAGTCCTGGCCCAGCCTAAATGGACCTGCAGGTATACCTTCTCCGGTTCTCCTGTTTTCCTTCCTCTTACTTTCTTCTCTTAATACCATTGTCTTCTGGGAGTGGAGCAAAAAAGCCAGGCAGTGAATGAGAGTCTTTACACAGAGAGAGAACTGCACATAACTCAGTGTAGTCCATATAAGCAGAACAAGAACACGAGGCATCTCAGTATTACATATGAAGCCGAGAAAGCATACCAGTTTAAATGAACTGCCAAAGATCACCATCATAAATTTTCCCTTGCTTTTGCTTTTTTTATTGAGCAATGTTAGATTTTAGATTTTGTAATATTATTCTTCAGAACAAACTAAGATCTCAAGAGGAAGATCTACTTTCAGTTAAAGCCTTCCACAAGTAACTGTGATTTTTGGAATCCTAAATTATCTTCATTTCTACCTCTTTCCTCCCTCTCCCAGAACTTTAACAAATTTTATTACTCTGAAGTGGAAGAATAAATCCTCTTTCACTCATTATTAAAAGGCCTTTGAGGGGGTCTTCCCCATCTTCCAAACAGCACAAATAATTTTCTTATGCCAACCATTTTGCTCCAGGCAATGGAAAATCAGAGGAATTCAGAATGGCAAGAGGATAAAGTGGTATTTCTTTTCTGTTGCAATGAAGAACTCGGGTCTTTACACCTGCAGGGTAATCATGATCTCGAAGCAGCTAATTGCTCGTAGAAAAAAGGTATTTCAACACAAGAACAAATATCAGCTCATACAAAAGATGGAAGAGAAGCTTGAAAATCCAAGGGACACAATTTTAGGCACAAATTGGCCTTGAAGGACAATGTAAATTGAGACCCATGCTAATGCCATAGATCAAGCAACTAAGTAAGTTCCTAAAACTAGGAACCAGACAACAACTCTGGTCAACAAAGGTAAGGCAATTCTTTTTACCCATCTCTCATGGCTTATAAAGACTCTAGATTTTTTTCTTAATTGATCTCTGTTTTTTCTATGTCTTGAATTCTACACTTTCCTAAGTCTCACTTTACTAATTTACATAATTTTTCCCTGCCCCAGATGCTTTTCTCTATGTATCACTTCATCACTGCACATTCATCGCTGAGGATTAAAACTATCACCTCTCAATCAAGGCTGAGTGCTCGGGCTACACGGTCTTTATTCTACCTACAGTACTTCCTTTAGGCAAATAGCAAATCCATTGTCTCCTATTTCCAGCATCTAAAATTGCTCCTTTTCTGTTGACTTCTTCCTCTGACCTTAAAAACTTATGAAGATTTCTCCATTCAAAAGTATTTCTCTCAGCCATGCAAACTCGAGAGACATCATTACTCACACACAGTTGCTTTATAAGTTATCACTTCTATGTACTCACTCAATTTGTCACCTGGCTTCATTGCCCACCTTTCCACAATTTCCCTTTCAGGGGTCCCCAATTTAATTCTATGACTTCTGCAATTTTCACCCCATGTTATTAAGTAATTAAACCAAATTCCGCTTGAATTCGAGGATAAGAAAAATTACCATTAGTAGTGCTTTTCTTTTATTCCTTTCTGATTAAACATATGCAAATGGAATTAAATACATTATTTTAATTTTCTCCTTCACAAAATTCTTAATTCTAGGAATTTTGGGGTCACCTACTTCATGTCCTTACTTTGGATTAATTTTAGATTAATAGAAAAGTTGAAAAGAGAGTATAGATAGTTCCTATACAGCCTTCACCCAGCTTCCCTTAATATTAACATCTTTTTTTTTTTTTTTTTTTTTTTTTTTTTCCG